>NC_066871.1:47513766-47570901 GCF_022985175.1 Labeo rohita
TGTTTTAGTTTTAGGACAACCTTGATGAAAGGTTTTGATCCACGTCAAATGTTGACTACTGTATAATTTGGGTATGAATGGTTGGAAGTTAGGCTAGTATAAACAGTGAATAGTGCAGACTTCCCAAAATCCATTGCCCGGTTGCATAAAGCGCCTTAAGTTTTTCACTTAAGGCATGATTCCCCCTTACCTAAGGGAATGACTTAAGGGTGTTACATATAATTCCTTAAACACTTCCCTTAGTAAAGGGAAATCGCTAAGTATTTTACGACAACAGCCCATGTTTTGCCGTTATGAAATTTTATTGTCTCCATAGATATGCTACAGTGTATAATTTTAGTTCACGCAAACAACAGATGAAGAAAAGATTGATAAAGAAAGGGAAAAGGAAGACAAAAAAGAAAACTAAATTGGACAGAGGAGGAAAAATATATCCTTCTGGATGAATATGGTAAAAGAAAGGTTATTTTAAAATGCAATCTGAATCCACAGGTGAAGGACCGCCCCCTGCTGAGCTGTCAATCTGTACGAAGATGGTGCAAGACATCCTTGGAGTGCTCCTGGCTGGCATCTCTGGCAGTTTGGAAAGTGAAGCTGAGCCAGTGAAAGAGTAAGACAACATTATATAACCTTACGAAAATTAACCATGGTTTTATTATAGTAAAAGTGTTTAATACAGAGAAAACCCACTTCTCCAGGCACCACTACACCACTGGTTTAAGACTAAAAACACAATTCTTAATTAGACATTGAACTACATCTATTATTTTGATCTATTTCTTAATTTCACCGAAAACTTGTGTATTCCAGAAAAACGCAAACACCCTCTCGACCAGCCGCTGCAAGAGATGAAGTGTTGCACCTGCAGAGAGAGGTCCTGCAGTTACAGAAGGAAAAACTGCAGATAGAAATTGATAAAATCAGAAAGGAGAAGGAAAATCAGGAGCTTTACAACATAATTCTTAAAGACAAACTTCTGCAGCTAAAAAATGAAGGAAGGATTACAAACACATCAATTGATGAATAAATACATTTTATTTTAGATTTAAAGTGTTGCATTTGTTATTATAATAATGAATATATATACACACACGAGTAATAATGAATAACTATATACAATATATAAACTAATAATTATGTATTTAATAATAAAGTAATGACACCACTACTACTAATAAATCTTCACATTTTTTACAAGTTTCTATTACCACTAAATAGCCTATTTTGTCATTTGTATTACATAGTGTTGGGTTCGAGTCCACCTAAGTCGAGTCTGAGTCCAAGGAAACACTAATGTCGGTCAGTATCTTAACATTGTTTTAACCCAGGGCTGCCCAAAATCAGTCCTGGAGGGCCAGGGTCCTACAGAGTTTAGCTCCAGCCCCAATCAGACACACCTGAACCAGCTAATCAAGCTCTTACTAGGCATACCAGAAACCCCCTTGCAGGTGTGGGACCAGGACCGAGTTTGGGGACCCCTGTTTGTAAACTTTTTCAACTAGAAAAATGCAATGTCAGTTGAAATGTAAGAAAAGCAAACCTCTGGTGGATCTTGCCATTTTGATTTTTGATTTCACAACATCTCATAATTGTCCATGCTTTGCTTAGCAAACTTATAACAGTCAAAGTCATGTAACAGAAGTTTTGACTGACCTATGCTGACATACTGTATTTCAGAGTGAAACAGGTTTTAGAATGTGATAAATTATAGGGTGGGACTTTATTCACTGATATAGTAAATGTATAAATTCAAGGGTGGGGGTAAAGGAGTAGGTATCTTGGTGACCTTAACCCTTTAACTGTTAAAAATGCACTATACAGACTTAAATTTTTATAATTCATGAATGAAAACATTTTGCAATATGATTTTGATGTACATTTTCTGTGGTAATGCAATGTCTGATTTTAAAATGTCTTTCAAAGGATGAATTTTGAGATGTTAAGATTTGAACTGATATATGATTTCTAAAGCATGTTAGGGAAAAAGGCAACAAAGAAAGTCTTTTGTAGGTCAGAACTCATGTTATGATATAGATTTTTTAAGTTACAATCTTGACACATATTAATCTATTACTTTTCCTACATACTTTGTAACACAAAATATGGTAAATATCTATTTAGGAGACCTTAGACCGTTAGACCTTTCCGACGATGTATAGTTTGTCATGATTAGATTAGGATTTACTGTATTTGTACTATGAAATAAACTTCCCACTGAGCGGACGGTGACAATTAAAGGGTTAAGAGCAGAAAATGCATCTCTTTTATTTCTGATTGTGGCTGTGTGTGTTTTGGGTTTTATATGACTTTTTTTCTTGGATGAAAATGAGGCTGTGAGGGATAAACCTAGTCTTTACAGTGGTACACACTGTGTATAAAGCCCTACATATACTTTCCATAAGTCACAGCAAACTCACAGTGTTTTATTTTTGAATGCATTTATAGTTACATTAATTTTAATACATTACATTATATAAAGAAAAATTGATGATGTACCGTTGAATTATTAGGAAAGCATGCACACCCAAGGTGGTTTTGGACCCATTAAAACTATTGCTGCAAAGATGTTAGAAAAATTATTTTTCTTTGAAGCTGGAAACTGCAACCATGTTTAAAAAATAATAATACTAATTTTAACACAGCAAAAACTAATCAACTAATGTACGTAAAACATTCTCAAGCTTACTGAAGGCAACTTAACAAAAAAAAAAAAAAAAAAAAAAAGATAAATAAATATATTAATCAAAAATACAAATGAAATAATATTTTTAAAACATAGAATCTTTTTAAAAATATATATTTTTTTAGGTAGGTCTATTCAAAGGCTATTACAGAAACAGACTACAGACATTTCTTGCAGTAATAAATGTTACAATAAAACACTGCAAAATCTTCACTGTATACATTAAATATGATTCTTATTAAAGTTAATAAGTGATTTAGTCAAGAAAAGTGAGTGACTTTCTTTTTCTTTCATTGTTTGATATTTATGACGTGGTCCGCGGCTGCAGGTTTTCGCTGCTGTCGCTTTAAGATCTGATGCACAGATCAAATATTTTGAAGCATTAGTATTTCTCACAACTGTTCAGGTTAACTTTAAACAAAACCGACTTCATTTACATTAATAACTCGAGTCCGAGTACTCCAACTGTAGTATTACAAATAATTATACATTTTGATAATATTACTACTACCATATACTGTACGACTAATTTTAAAAAACGCATTCACGATGGCATCTCTGCTGGATATCTGTCACGTATCGTGTGAGGAAGGGGCGAAAGAAGACGAAGGTCAAAGATAAAGTCTTTATTGTATTCCACAGGTAATTCACAGCAGGAAGGTAGATACACGCATACACTGACAAGACCGGACGGCAAACACTGAACTGAATGCAACTTATAAAGACAGGTGA
The DNA here is from genome assembly GCF_022985175.1 of Labeo rohita. Taxonomy (NCBI): domain Eukaryota; kingdom Metazoa; phylum Chordata; class Actinopteri; order Cypriniformes; family Cyprinidae; genus Labeo; species Labeo rohita. The sequence continues at coordinate 47,517,182 of NC_066871.1, forward strand.
TTGAGATGAACGTAATTAAGGCACAGGTTATACAAGGTTAACTAATGATGATAAACGAGGCCAGAAAACAGAACAACCAAATATGGGCACAAGAGGGAGAAACCAACATAAACAGTCCACAGGGGTGTGACAGTATCATGTTGTAGAAACGAATGCATTTCTTCATGACCGTCTTCCAGTGTTGGGGAGTAACTAGTTACATTAACAATAACTAGTAACAGTTATATGTAACGGAATTACGTATTTTAATTACAAAATAAATGTAATTGTAATAAGTTACATTAATGATGAAAAGTGTAATTAATTCAATTACAGTTACTTTTGAAAAATGTTCATGATTACAAAGGGGGTTACATCTGATTTTTTCTCTCTCTCTCTCTCTCTCTCTCTCTCTCTCTCTCTCTCACACACACACACACACACACAGATTTTGTTGACTTTTTTCATAAATTGCATTGACTGCTCTAAAATGAGACACCAATGTTTCGGGAGTTTAGGACACAGAACAGGACACATGCTTATTCCATAACTGTTTCATTTCCTATGCATATACTTTTTTTTAAGATAAATAGGTTTTTCCAAGGCATTGTTAGATGCCAGTGTTTCCTGTCATAACTATGCAAACATTTGATTTCAAAACCAGTATCATAGCTATTAAACTATTTCTTGTTTCGATTTCAAATCTGTATTTAACCTCAGAATGATTTCAAAGTAAATAAAAGGTGTTCAGTCTGAATTTGTGGTGTCTGTGCTGTAAATTAAAGTATTAAACAGCTCTGTGAAATGCTTGATTCTGATTGGTCAGTCGTGACATTCCAAGGTATTTTATTTCCAGATAACAACTGGTAAAAGCTAATAACACACACTCATCCAGGCAACTTCAGTTGGTGCTTTGCGCTTGATAGTTTTTCTTAGTGGAAGCTTTGTGTTTGGTTAGCTAAACTCATTCAATATTATGTCTACAATTTTTTAATTCTGTCATCCTGGTATGGTGGACTCACTCTATTGTTTCATACAAACGCAACTGCTGCCATTTTGTTTTGTACACTGTAATGGATTATAAGATAACTAAACTAGTACTGTACTTAATTATTTATGTGGTAAAATGTTGTGTAATAAAAGTGGTCTGACTGCACTGTATTGTTAAAATATCTGTCTATTTTAAACTTGCAGCTTGCTATCAACTGAATTCTTCATGGAAGCTTTGTGTTCAAATATTTCAATTCAGATCAGTGTTTCATGTCGAATTATTTATTTTTGTGGCAAGCAGCTGTGTAATAAGTGGGATACTTTACACCCAGCCACTTGGTATCACAATAAGAAAGATGTATATTATCCCTTACTTGTTATAATCTTAATTTAAGTGACAAAGGATTTTGAAAGTCCAAAAGTAATCAGTGTTGACTGCTACTGTAAGCAGTGCCGGCCTGTCCAACAGGCGATATAGGCAGTCACCTAGGGCCCCGCCTTGAAGCGGTGCTGTGCAGAAAGATCCGTTTTAAAATCAAAGTACCGCAAGAGCTATAGAGCGCAGACAGCTCTGCAGGGCCGGCCCTGTACATCTGGGGGCTCTAAAGCAGGATCATTTTGAGCCTTGCAGTGAATAGTGGAGCATTGCCATCGCAAACCAGCAACTGTATACAATCTAACACATTTTACACATAGATATGCCAGAGCAAGATGCTTTCAGTTAAAGCAGCACAATAATGCATTTTAGACTGGGACTATAGCTTAAGCCTCATCTGTAAAACCAGGCAATTTATGGCAGACAATGAGGCACAGGCCACGTATATCAGTAGCAGGTTTCCTTCCAAAGATTTTTTTGTTAAAAATAAATAAATAAATAAATAAATAAAATAGCGCTTCAAACCTTTTTACCGATATAGCTGACAAAAATGCCATTTATCAATCAAATTTCTCATGTGTCGATACAATCTTTTTCCACATAAATTCTATATTGACAGTTATCTTTAATAATTGTTAAAAACTCTTTAACTCAATAAATGTGTTGTCACATGATAGAACCAGCGTCCCTGTTCATGTTGCTAACATTAAAGCACCCCTTTTTTTAGTTCAAAAGTGCATTAATCATTCATATTCATACACAGGCGAGCGCAAATACAATCACACACCTTCCCACCACACACTCGAACACAATTATGAACACATCTATCTGCACTCGTACAGTGTACATGTACTCATGCTTACAGTTTTATAAGACCTAATTATTAAACATAGACTATAAGCATTGAATTAAATGACAAAATCTGAAAGATATTTAATATTCCTGTTCAATAAAACCATTCAAGTGTAAATTATATCATAATTTTAATAAAATATAAAAAATAAAGAAGTGGACCGATTTTTTTCTATCACAGGATATTGGATCTCCACTCTCCTCCTGCTTCATTCCTCGCACACGACTACAACCGTGACAATAAAAGTATTTCTTACATCCTATTTAGCTGATTTTTTTTTTTTTTTGTACCTGTCTGGTTTTCTGAGAATAAAATAATTTAACACTCACTCCTGTGGCACATGGTGCACGCCTTTTCCTGCTGCCATTCTGAACATATTATGTTATCTCTCAGAACAAACAAAAGATACAAACATAATTAAATGGAACTGTAGACCGCACTTTGGGGGTTCACCAGTTGGTGTTTGGGACATGATGCTACATCTTAAATGGTTCAAAATGGCCTCCAAATAGCTGTCCACTGTAGTGACCACAATGCAGCAGTAATTCATTATTTATTTAGAAAAATGTATTTCGCATAAAGGCCTATTTATGTCTTTTATATATAGCTTTATGTTTTTCCATTCACAGATCGTTGCAGGTGCGTGACCATATGAATCCTCACATTCTGTTGTTTATGCTGCTTTTTGCATGTATAAAATGAATCAATGGAAAACAAATGTAGGTATTGTAATATTTTGCCTATTTGATGGGCTCGCTGCCCCCACCTTTAATTCTTGCCATTAAGGTCTGGTGCCCAGGAGACAACACACCACCATAACTTCAATCAAAAAAAAATTGTTTTTAATTTATTAACACAACCAAAAGGCTTTAAGACTACACAATACCACGTGAATTCACTCTTTTCTCTGGTGGCATGCCCAAAATTATTTACAAACAGTGGCACTTCAACTTATTTAAAACCTCCTCATCACACACGTCCAGAAAACAGATATCTTTTCCCCAAAACTCTTTGGGTTTCAGCCACACCCACCCTCACATTCCCCCTCTATTAAAAGGAAACAATTTTATTTCATACAGTGGCTTAAAATATGCATAGGAAAAAAGACTTAAAAACCCTTAACTTGCCCCTCCTGACACGGGGGTCAGCGCGGTAGCGAAGGTCAGCAATCTTCAAATATAATTTGAAAGTATGGTTGTTTAATTAGTTTATACCTATTCATATATAAATACTTCTTGCTAGTTTTGGCTGTTGAACATTTCCACTATTATTTCCCTTGAAAAGTAACACACAGTGACTTTGTGGGGTCATTATTAGTAACAACCATTTAGTAGGGGTGTGACGAGACACTTATCCCACGAGACGAGACGAGACATGACACTGGGTTCACGAGAACGAGACGAGACAAGATTTTTAAACTTTTCTTAAGAAATCCTCAATGATAAAATATATAGGGAAAATAGTCTTTTATTCAACTGAAAAAGACAAAATGCAAAAAAAAATGTAGGTGCATGTTGAACTTTATGAAATTAAACTTCCATTTTAATGAATAATATGCAGTAATAAACAACATTTAAACAAGAGCTTCACGGTTCTGGATAAATTGAGAATCCTAGTTGTTTTTAATAAATTGGAGACCATGATTTTCTCACGATTCTGGAGAAAATAGATTAGAAAACTAAACAAAATAACGTAATGTACTAGTGGTTCTGACAAACTGTTCATTGCTTAAGTCTTTAAAAAACATATACTCATTTAAACAAAATAAAAACAGTCAATGAAGGAGTCTGTGTCTCACTTCGTTAAGACTTGTTTGACTATTGAAATCTCCTGAATGAATGATTCAATGACATACTTTTTTTAAACGGGCAGTTGTCGCCACCTCCTGACGGAAGAGGAGAATATATAACACAGAAATAATGATTTTAATGTGGTTGAAAAGACTGTTCCTGTTGTTCTTTCTGCGTTCACATTTACCCCGACCTTCTGATTCATTAACATGGGCAGCGACAAAACCTGCTTCTCACGCTCCACTGACACTGGCGATGTGAAACAGTCCTAATATTAATAGCTAAACCGTTGTCATTCAGGAATAAGATCGTGTGGGTGTTTGAATCGAGATCTCGATATTTTAAGGATGAATCGTGCAGCTCTAATGTAAACACTGCAAAATGTATATTTAACGAGATCTCGCCAGATCCGACTGGTTTCGCGAGACACATCGGATCTCACGAGATCTTGTGCCACAAGATCTGGTCATAACACCACCATTCAGTGTTGCCAACCTAGCAATTTTGTTGCTAAATTTAGCAACTTTTCAGACTACCCTAGCAACTTTTTCCTCCAACAGCACCTAGCAATAAATTTAGCAATTTTTAAAATTTATTTGGCAACTTTTAGCAACTTCTGATAAGTGACTTAACAATAAAAAGGCACATATTTTCCATTCAAATTACACAGAAAGAGGAAACCAAAGATGTCTAGCAGTACACACATCACGCGACTTTGCTGCTCTTTGCAATTGTTCAATTTAATAATAATAATAATAATAATAATAATAATAATAATAATTGTTCATTTATGATACACTTTGTTAGTATTCTTGTACCTGCGATTGTTGATCAGTTAATACACTGTAAGAAAAATGGAAAATATACTGGTAAATTTCCAGGACATTATCCATTATCCATTGGAACCCTATAACCACCATGCATAATTCAAAAAAAAAAAAAAAAAAAAAACAATACAAAAAAATTATTTCATATCAACATAGTAGATTGTGCCCTATTTTACAGATTTTTCTTAGAGTGTAGCAAACTAACAAACTACTAATTACACTGCTTAAAGCAGAATTATTGAGAACTTGTAGTATTATTAGTTTACTATTAGAAGAAAAAACTTAAATTGTAATCATTCAAAAATGTGTGTTCAATAATTCAGTGTATTTAAAAATACAGTTATTTATATGTTGACATTATATTATGCATATTATTTTACTTTTTTTTGTTGTTGTTGTTGAGATTTGATGTTGTGACAACTTTGCGTTGTGATGTCACAACATCATTTAGCAACTTTTAGCAACAAATTGACCTTCCTTTAGCAACTTTATCTGAAAATTAGTTGGCAACACTGCCACCATTTAGACAAAAAAGGTTCTTCTATGGCATTGTGAAGCACCTTTATTTTTTAAGAGTGTACGAGGACAAAAAGTTTCAGGATTATGATGAAGGCAAATAACAACCACTACGTGACTGAATCTAGGCATGAATCATGCACATCATGAGTTAAGAGCCAAAACAGAACAAAACTCCTGTTGCATAATTGCAGAAAATGCATAATTGCAGTTTCATATCCTGATGCATATATTCCAAGAACATCTATATATGATAGGTCTCACTGGAATTTTTTTTTTTTTGTATTTTGTATTTTGTATTTTGTGTGTGTGTGACTTTTTTTTTAGGTCCCCATGAGAAAACAGGCTTATAAATCATGCAGACTTTTTTTTTTTTTTTGAGAAAGTAAAAGTGTGCACAGTTTCCTGCGAGGGCTAGGTTTAGGTGTAGGGCGATAGAATATACGGTTTGTACAGTATAAAAACCATCATGCCTATGGAATGTCCCCATAAAACATGGAAACACAACTATGTGTGGGTGTGGGTGTGGCTGGGTGTTCCTCATATGCTAAAGAATATGCATGATTGCAGTTTCATATCCTGATGCAAATATTCTAAGAACATTTAAATATGATACATTTTATTTATTTATTTATTTATTTATTTTGTATTTTGTGTGTGTACCTGGTTTTGATCACATTATAGGGACCAAATGTTCCCACAAAGATAGTAATAGGCCCTACCAGTAAATTTTGACCCTGTGGGGACATTTTTTAGGTCCCCATGAGAAAACAGGCTTATAAATCATGCAGAATGAGTTGTTTTGAGAAAATAAAAGTGTGCACATTTTCCTGTGAGGACAAGGTTTAGGTTTAGGGTAGGTGTAGAGCGATAGAATATACGGTTTGTACAGTACAAAATGTCCCCATAAAACACGAAAACACAACTATGTATGTGTGTGGGTGTGGGAGTGTTCCTCATATGCTAAAGAATATGCATAATTGCAGTTTCAAATCCTGATGCAAATATTCTAAGACAATCTAAATACGGTATATATGACTGGATCTTTTTTTTTTTCCTCATATGCTGGTTTAAATACTGCTGTTGTTGTCTGGCTTGATTACCTTTCTGATCTTCTCATCTCATCACAGTTCCTGAGCTCCTGAGGAACCTCACAAAAGAACAGCAAAAATCACAGTTATTCGGGGGTATAGTAGATTAACGTAAGAGGAACATATAATTGAACTTTTATTTTTTAAGTATGTATTTATATATTTGCTGTGGTTATTTTGTTAGAGTTTATCTTGACTGTTATGTCTATTATGTCTTAGAATATTTGCTTGTCTTTCAGCAACTGCACTTCACTAGATCTACTGGATCATCTGAGAGATTCAACTGAATCAAGATGCTGCTGATGATTGAAGCTCTTCTTTCCATTTCAGCTGCTGTAGGAAAGGTGAGCTTGTGTTCTAGAATGAACAGACATAAATACTGATACTAATAATTGATCATTTTGATTCCTGCAGGATCCAAGAAGTGATGCTGCTGATGGACAGATATTTTCATTGGATATGGCAGAGGATTCAGTTGATGACCTTTATGTCGGTTGCAAAACTAACATGGCAGACCAGGTGAAGACAGAATTGTTAGAGAATGAACTCAATATATCAACTGAATTTAAAACAGCCTGGCAGAACGGTGAAAAGAATGTCAAGATCCTAAGTGATAACTTGACATGGGATCATTCAGTTGCCATTTATGTGTACACTAACTCACTTTTGAATCTGTATCAGAATTTTGATAATGCTGTTCGTACTGATAAAAAAAAATACCAAGACAAGACATTCCCATGGTATTCACTTTTCTTTTTCCTGACAGAAGCAATACAAATTCTGAAAGAAATGCAAAATGGATGCAGATTAACATATCGTGGTACAAATGTTGAATTTAATGGGAATGTCCTGAACACAGAGGTTCGTTTTGGCCAGTTTGCTTTGTCCTCACTTGATCGTACAAAAGCAGAAAAATTTGGAACTACGTCTTGTTTTGAAATTAGAACTTGTGAAGGGGTGGAGCTGGCAAACTACTCAAGATTTCCTTATGAGAAAGACGTACTGATTCCTCCATATGAGAAGTTTAGTGTCACTGAAGTCAAGAAAAGAACAGATCATGCAGATCTCTGGTGTGAAACTGTGTACATATTGGAAAGCACTGGAGTAAGAAGTGACCTGAACTGTGCTATCTTCAGGAATCAAACGGAGATAAGGAAAACATCAGCATTTAACAATAATGCATTTTGCAGATGCGTTCCTCAAAAGCTACGTACAAGTTATGAAATCTATCAGTCAGAGGAGTTTTTAGGCAAACTAGGATGTAGGAGTAGACACAGAGGCTATCCCATCATTAGAGGAATGTACTTGGTGCAACAAAATTATCGGCTCTGCCGACGGCTCTTGCGTTCCCTGGGAATCAACACCCTGACTTTACTAAAGCCTTGTTGCAGGTTGTTGTAGATAAGGTAATAATTCAAAATGTATACAGTTTCATTTGATCTATTCATTTCAATTAATGCTTATTTGTATTGTTTTTCACAAAGTAGTTTTACAGAAAATGCATGCTATGTTACAACCAAGAGTAATCTGATTTCTATCAAATAACTACATATTACTTTTAATTTTTAGATTATTTTCCTATTACTGCTAGATTTTGTATTTTATGCTGTATTGTCTACAAAAGAAAGTTAGTGATCAGGGAGTGTTTCCATTTAAAATTTTTCATGGTGTGATACTGTGCAGCAGTACATTTCTTTACTTAACTATGTGAACACTTGATGAATTTGAACTGGTCATATAAAGTCTGGCTGAGAATTCAAACACCTAAGATTATTCAATAAACTCATTTTTATCATCATGTTGTCTCCTGATGTTTTCTCTTCCTCTGTATCCTTCTGCCTCTGGGAAATGTTAGCTGATGACTAGTTTTAGATATCAGACAAAACTTTAATTTAACGTTTAATTTAAAATGTGTAATTTAATGTTTAATTTAAAAAGTAAGCACATCATCACACTAACTTTAAGTACAATACCTGCAATAATATTTTAAGTTTATTTATTTATTTATATGTTTGGGGTGGTGTAAGATGAACTTCCCACTGTGGAGTGTGTATGATGTAATGTATTATTTAATGAAAATCCTGAGCTTATCCGTTGATCTTCTGTTCAAAACTGCAACACTTACTGATCATTTATTGGACTCTTCTTTTGCTACTCCTCATACAAATGTTCTGCATTTCTCATCAGATTTCACTTAAGAGCCTGCCAGACAAAACCTTGTCGTTCCACAAGTCCTGCATTCATCTTCAGAACACAAATTATTATTATTATTATTATTTATTTATTTATTTTATTTTATTTTTTTTTGATGAAATCCGAGAGCTTTCTGTTCCTCCACAGAGGTTTAATGCAACTTATACATAAGGCCCAGAACAATAGGAAAGACATCATTAAAGTAATCCATGTGAAAATTAAAAAACAAACAAACAAACAAAATAAAAATAATACTAAGTTCTATTGAAATTCAAATTGTTTAGATTAATTCAGATGGCTCACCTAATGCTTTACATGCTTAACTCTGATGAGAGGCAAGTCAAACTAAACCTTTTTTATTTTATTTGTGCAATTTCATGTACAACATATCTTGTTCTGCATGCTTAATAAACAAACTCCAGCTGGTCCAAAATGTAGCAGCTAGAGTTCTTACTAGAACCAGAAACTATGATCATATTAGCCCGGTTCTGTCTACACTGCACTGGCCCCCTATTAAACATTGTATCGCTTTTAAAATCCTGCTAAATACTTATAAAGCCCTGAATGGTTTAGCTCCTCAGTACCTGAGTGAGCTCTTATCGCATTATAGACCCTCACGTCCGCTGCGTTCTCAAAACTCTGGCCATTTGATAATACCTAGAATATCAAAATCAACCGCGGGCGGCAGATCGTTTTCTGATTTAGCACCCAAACTCTAGAACAATCTACCCAACACTGTTCGGGAAGCAGACACACTCTGTCAGTTTAAATCTAGATTAAAAACCCATCTCTTTAACCTGGTTTACACATAACACATTAACACATTTCTATTATTAAAATCTGTTAAAGGATTGTGAGGCTGCACTAATTAGGTCAACCGGAACCGGGAACACTTCCCATAACACCCGATGTACTCAGTGCATCGTCAGAAAAATGACATCTAAGCTGATATTACTCTGTTTTTTTCTTATTCAGAGGTCACCTTAACCACCAGATCCAGTCCGTATCCAGATCAGATGGTCACTGCAGTCCCCCGGATCCAGTCTGTACCCAGCCCAGACGGTGGATCAGCACCTAGAGATGACCTCTACAGCACTGAATGTCAGCGGAAACCACATCGACTAGATGAGCCCCAGAGACTGATCCCCAGTGAAGACCTCATCACCTAGACGGCTATTCTGTTACCGATTGAGTTTTGGTCCCTTGCCGCTGTCGCCTCTGGCTTGCTTAGTTGGGGACACTTTTTCTTTAAATGATATTGTATACTATTTGAACTGAACTGAGCTGAATGATGACATCATTGAATCCAATGATGAATTGCCTTTACCTGAAAATTGAGTGTTTATTGTTGTCCTTTTGCATTATTGACGCACTATTTTCTATTTAACACTGTACAGCCGCTTTGTCACAATTCTGTATTGTTAAAAGCGCTATAAAAATAATGGTGGCTTGACTTGACTTGACTTGACTATTTAATCAGGGGTTATATAAGTTCTCATTAACCAATTATACTGTAAAGGTCTCAATCGAGAGTTCAAAGTTTGTGTTTGTGCATTTAAACCAATTGAATTCCAGTCATCTAATGAAATATCCATGTTTATATCTTGTATCCATGCTTGTCTTTTATTTTCAGAGCTTTCTTTGTGATTTTCTCTCTACCTTAAGAATTGCTGATTGTGAGAAGCTCTTTCCACACTGATTGCAGGTTAAAGATGGCTTGGCTGTTCTTTTCTTTTTTAGTCTTTGAGAGACCCAAAGGTTTTTCTCCAGGTTTGTCATGATGTTTCTCCTCCACTTCACTCAGTTCTTCCATCAGGTCTGAAAGGAATGAAACAACAATTTCATTTCATTTTCAGTACATCAAAATAATTCAAAGAGAGACATACAAAATGAAAGGACTAAAATAAAATGTTAAAATCATTTAAAATAATTTATAAATTACTATAACGGTGCATGAACAAGGTACATTTATCTTCCTGTTATTATTTTCTAAAACATCACAGGCACAAATCTCATGTTTCTGAGAAAGATTACATTTATTTGACCAATGACACAACTGTCAACAATATGAAATTATTATTCAGCATTACCATGATTTTGGCACCAACTTTTAGATTAAGATTTAATTTATTTAACTAAAAACTGCATAATTATTAGTGGGCAGTCACACTACATTTCATTCCATTTATTTTCTATTTCAATTCATCTGACTGTGCGAGACTGGAACGTTTGCCCTGCAAATTTGTATCAAGTTAAGATGTATGACCTAGAGAGAGTAGTATGAAGCTGCAGACTCGGAGTCTGCTGCATCTACAGTCCCGCACCCAGAGTCCCGCATTCTCAGACCCCTCGTTTTTCGAGACAGCGCCACCTTTCAAATTGGATCGGATAAACACATGGATAAACACGTGAAGAACCGAAACACGGTGAGTATCGTCAATTTTATTCAATGATTTCTTTTTTAATCAAACTACTTTATAGCTCATCGATTAATTAATGTATTTATTTATATGGACAGGCCATCATTCATGGCCTATGTGAGCTGCAGGCATTATCCTGGCAGGAGGCTGAGGAGGTGTTCCTTCGTGGCCCTACTTATCACCCTAGGTATGCTTGTAATTTGCATTTGCAAAAAAAATATTATTATTACACAATATTTTTGACAATGGCATTCATCTTTTATTTTAGTGAAGTTGAGGAATTTGACCGGGTGATTGCAAAAAGAATGAGAAAAGAAGCAACATTTGCCTCCCAGAAAGTAATTATTTTACCTTATGCATTTACATTACATTTTACATTTATTCATTTAGCAGACACTTTTATCCAAAGCAACTTATAAATGAGGAGTTTTTTTTTAATGCAATTGAAGACGAAAATAAAGTCACTAACACAATTCTTTCTTCCTTTTTTTCTTTGCTTTGTCCTGTTTACAGCAAGATGACAGTGATTAAGGTGATCGTTAAATAAAGTACAGAATTGTTCATTATTGGTGTTTTGTCTATTATTTGAGTTTTGCTTCACATTCAAAATATCAAAAAACAGGTTTTGTAATGTTAGCATGGTATAATGTTAATTAGACCATTATATGTTGAGCTGAAAGAAAAAAATGGAATTTGAAACATTGTACAAAAACAAACTAAAACATTGTAGCAATATAATGTCACATAATATTTTTCAGATGATAGTTCAATTTGTATTTGTATCGGTTGCATCAGTAATTTCCTTTCAATTACACCCAGGCTCAAAAAATAAATACTGGGTAATTAGTTAGTTTGAGAACACAATGATTTTTTTTTTTTTTTTTTTTTTTTTTTTTTTTTGGCACATGCATTAAGCAGGGAACGCAAATATTTATTTGGATAACTTTAAACAAAAAGAGACCGTAATATTGCATTCTAATGTTTTCAATGGCATTTGGATAAGGGTGTTATACGATCTTCCGAACAGCAGGAGGCGCTGTCTCGAAAAACGAGGGGTCTGAGAATGCGGGACTCTGGGTGCGGGACTGTCGATGCAGCAGGCTCCGAGTCTGCAGCTTGATAATGTTGGGGGCCTAGAGAAGTTACTTCTCATATATGAGTGTAAAATTTATCATACCATAATGTCATAATTGTTAGCTTCACTGATGATGTGATTGCTGTGGGAGCAGATGATCTGCCAAAATCAAATTTAAATAAACTGATTGATTGATTGATCAGTTGTATGACCATGAAACCAACAATTTCTATAAAATAAACACCTGCTTGAGGGGAAAATTAATGAATTTGTTGAAATATTTTGAAACATGCTTTTTAAAAAGAGTTTGGTAACAAGACTGAGAAAAATGCATCCATCTTCTGCTTACAAACCAATAAATAAATAAATAAATATAGTAACCTGAGATTGACCTGTACAGATTTTGAATAGTTAAATATGTGTATTAATATTCAGTCTTAAAACAATAGCAAATAACAGCCATTTAGTGGCATGGCCCTTAACCATTAGAGAACCTTGTGTGATTTTCAGTGAAATGACTTCTCTCGTTTATCCTCAATCATGAAGACTGTAGTTGTTGATTGAATACCATTCGAGTCCACTTTTTTTCTTTTTCTTTTTATTTATTTATTTATTTTTTAGTCGAGTTGAGTCGAGCTTTATTGTCATTCTGCTAGATGCGTAGATATACAGTGGAACGAAATGTCGTTTATTTCTGCAGATCGGCTTTTTTAAAGGGGTCATCGGATGCTAAGTTCACTTTTTCATGCTGTTTGAACATTAATGTGTGTTGGCTATGCATGTACAAATCTATCCTACAATGATAAAAATCATTGTAGATAAAAATCTATTGTAGGGTTTTTAATTAATCTGTAAAAATAATATCCCCTTTTTCAAATCGAGCCATTCTCAGATGCCTGTCGGTGTGCCGTCACACCCACAGAGGCCGCTCCCACGATAGTTGATTGACACGAGCTCTCACCTCAGATCAGCTGTAACAGTCCAGTAACTTTCCACGTTTTGATGCCAGAGCAGGGATGTAAATTAGACAAGAATATCTCCGATTGAGCGATTGAGGTGTTGTGTTGCTGGATGTAATAATGAACATAGTGGTCGTCATTTACTCCCGGCATCTGAGCTGCTGAAGATGCAGTAGATTATGTTTGTTTGTGAAGGGAATGCACCTCCGGATCTACATATATCCATCTATGTTCACGCGAATCATTCATGATCCAGCTTCACTTACAGCAGAAGTGAGTATAAGGGTTTTTTTTATGAATCTTTGCGATCGCCTTTCCTTATAACGTGGTAGTTAGGAAGTTTAGTGGCTAAATGCGGCTAATGTAAACAAGACCGTCTTACCACAGAGAGAAGAGAGGGGCGGGACGAGCAGAGCTCATTTGCATTTAAAGGAACAACCCCTTAGAATGAGATGATTTTTGCAGAGCTGATTTTGGCAAGGTAAAAAGAGTGTTGTTTTACAAAACCATTGAGAATTTTTAATCAAAGTATATTAGAGACTTTTCATTAAGACCCTAAAGAATCATATCAACTTGTGGAAAATGGGCATCCGATGACCCCTTTAAAGGAAAACTGTAAGTGCACCTTGTAGACGCATTATTTTCCTCCTCTCGCAGCTTCACACTCCAGTCCAGCGGGTGCGCTAAAACACATACTTACGTTTGTTTATCAAACACCATTAAACCTCAGAGGAAGAAGATTATCTTAACCGTTCTCTCTTCTTGTTTTGTCGTGTTGCTGGCTTACAAACGGTTAGAAATGTTTCTGTAAATAGAAAAATACAGTTTTGAATCAGGTCAGTAAATACCTGTAATATTCTCATCCTCATAGTAGGGACAGGTTCTAAAGCAAGTAGGAACATCTGGAGGAGAATCAGCTGAACTGAGATCTGCTGTGAAGATGGTGTTTGTTAAAGAGGAGCATGATGAGTACACTAGTGAACCAGAACCCTTGAGAATAAAACACGAGGAACAAGGAGGTTGGTGTTTAATCTTCATTCATCTTTGATTACTGTCAGTGCCAGATAATAATTTACACATCAAATCAGCATATTAGAATGATTTCTGGAAAAAAAAAAAAAAAAACTTAAAAAATCTCACTTTTGACTGGTAGTGTATTAAAACACGTTTTAAGTGCCTAAATGTCAAAATTAGTACAATATATTTGTTGAATTTCAATACAGTTTGTGCAAGTCCAGAACAGACATCGACTGAAACAAAACAAAACCTGACAGGGTTGCACAAATTGTAAGAACGCTGGTCTGGTCTGAGTGTGCTCGCTGATTGCTGATCTAAAATACCCATTAGATAGATTTCAGAATGGCGGACCTGACTGTGCATGCAGTAATTCACAATGTTTACAAAAGAAATGAACAGGTCACACCACAATTATTTGCACTTGCACAAATGCTCCCAGATATATTTTGGGGTCTCACAGATTACATTTCGGGAGCACATGCGACCAAATTTCGAGCCCTGCTTTAAGATATAAACACTGTCGCAACCAGTGTTCCCTCTAATTTTTGTTGTTGCTGAGCAAAACATTTCTCTGACATTTTGGCCACCTGGGCAAAAACATTCTTTGTACCAGACCTGTACAGCATACAAACAAAAAGTGTGTAACTTTTAACATTAATGTGCTATTTATGTTTGATTTGACCCTTGATGTAGCTAAATGATGTATGTTTTTGGTTACCTGAGAGAACATTTTTTTACAGTATACACTGCCGTTCAAAAGTTTGGGAACAGTTGGGAAAAGTTTTTTTAAAGACGTTTCTTAGGCTCATCAAGACATGATTTAACATGATTCTTTGATAAATAAAAAAAAAAAGTTAAAAAGAACAGTCTTTATTCAAAATGAAAATCTTGTGCTACAACATACACTACTATTCAAAAGTTTTGGGTCAGTAAATTTTAAATAAATTATTACTTATATTAAGAAAGGATGTGTTAAATGAATGAAAAGTGATAGAAAAGACTTCTATTTTTAGAAAATATTTCTATTTGGAATTAATACTGTTCATTTGAAAAAGTATCACAGGTTCCGTACGTGCTGAAGCATATCTTTACAGTCGTGTTCTCCATTATAATTTTGTGTAGCCTATTAACAGATTTGTTCTATAATATAGGTCTAATATCAAAACTAACTGAAGCAGTAAAACTGACTGTATATGAGACATATAACACACGCTCCTTCAAACAGAGCGTTCAAATCATTAATCATAAAATCATCATTTATTTCTATGTAAAAACATTATAGGTGCACGAAACATTGTAAATAATAATGATAATAAATGCAGGTCATGACCCCTTTAAAAGTATTACAATTGGAGTGCTGATACCTGCAGATTCCCTGTAGACAGCAGTGACATCATGCACATTTGTGTTATGTTCAGTTTATAGATGTGTAGTGTTTCTTTACAAACTGACATCGCCAACTACTGGCCTGTCAGCATAATGCAGCGTTTTATTCATTTTCATGGATCTGTGTGAATAGGGACAGTTTTGACAACAGTTTTGTCTGTACACCAATGTTAATGAATTAATTTTCATCACTTTAATGTTTTCTAATGTTTTTTTTAGGCCTGAAGAAAGTGAAAGAAAGACAAGATCTGAATGAGGTGGAGGAGAAACATCAGGATCAGAAAGATGAAGAAAAATCAGCGACTTGCAGCATTCAATTAACAGACGTCAAAAGGCCTTTCAGCTGCTCTTAGTGTGGAAAGAGATTCAAACAGAAAGGAAGTCTTATGAATCACATGAGAATTCATAGTGGGGAAAAGCCTTTCAGCTGCTCTCAGTGTGAAAAAAAGTTTTACAAAAAAGAGTCAAGTTAAAGATCATTTGCTAACTCACACTTCAGAAAAGCCTTTTACCTGCTCTAAGTGTAGAAACACTTTCACTTGTAAAACAAGCCTTAAGAATCACATGTTAATTCATGCTGGAATAAAGCCTTTTACCTGCACTCAATGTGGAAAGAGTTTCATATGTAAAGGAATCCTGAGGAATCACATGTTAATTCATGCTGGGAAAAAGCCTTTCAGCTGCTCTCAGTGTGGAAAGACTTTCACACGCAAAACAAACCTGAAGAAACACATGTTAAGTCATGCTGGGTAAAAACCTTTCAGCTCCTCCCAATATGGATATTTAAATGAGGATTGAATCATCTCATGACAATTCACACTAAGAGATACCGTACCAGGCAATTCATACAAATTAAATTGTCATGAAACCCCCGTTTCAGCACTGGTCTTTCACACCTTAGATCTGAAAAAGTCTCCAGAAATAAGCATGTAAAACTGTGTGCATGGCTAGATATTTCAAAAGTGCATCTAAAGAGTGAAATGGAGGAGGTATGTGTGACCATTGGGTGTTACATTTTCTTTTTTTTAAAAAAAAAGAAAAAAAGCTGATGATAAACAGTGTTGGGGGTAATGCATTACAAGTAATGCAGGTTAAGCAATAATATAACTTTTTTTCAAGTAACTAGTAAAGTAACGCATTACTTTTGAATTTCTAACAAAATATTTGAGTTACTTTTACAAATAAGTAACACCAGTTACTATTTCCCCATTTATTGATTGGGGTCTCCTGTCTCCTGTCAGGGAACTGTGAGTAAACATGATGTTACTGTATTCTAGACTAAATGTGAACATGCATTAATTCATCTCACTCACAAAAAAACAGATTCGGTATTCCTCAAAATGAGTAAAAACAGTGAAACGCAAACTCATAATATGACACAACCCTACAATAATTAAATATGTTAAATAAAATAAATATCCTTGATGTATTTAATCCCATTTCATTAACCAGTGTCTTTGCTGCTGACCTTCGATGATTCAATTCAACCATAGTAATAAGCAAAAATTACTTTAGATAAACTAACATTTGTGCTTCTTTTTTTTTTTTTTTTTTATAGCTGAAGAGTGATCTCCTGCATAAATGTAATCTTTCACCCTGAGGTGAATTCATTTCACTTTTGGTGTAAAAGGGCTTTTACATTAGAATTTTTTATATTAAAAACAAAGAAGTAAGCCCTGCCCAGATTTAAAAAAGTAAGTTTTTCCTTTGAATACTATAAAACCATCTACCTTTTTTCCCTTATCCAATTGTTTTTGCCATGTTTCCTTCATGATAATACTCTTGGTTTTATGCTTAAATTAACAATTAAGTTAATGCCATTTTTAACCGTTTCTTTTGCTTTTTTTCTGCAGTTTAATTTCCTTGGATACCAATATATCCAGGCACCCACAAAAACACCACTGTAATCCCCATCATTTGAAGTCTGTACTGGTCTGGTCTAAATATCTGGTCTACTTTCCGGGTGATTGTATTGTAAACTAGCCAATGATGAACATGAGTCTGAACAAATAACAGACTTCACAGGTCTTATCTCCTCTATCCACTGTATTGCTAATAATAATGCAACCATTTCCCCTCAGATAGCTCATCACTGATCCTTTTCCTTACTGGTAAATGAAACTCTGGAACAGTAAACGCTTCTCCTAGCTTATTGTCTAAACTCCTTGAAGCATCTGTGTAGATCTGAACATAACTGTAGTACTCATTAATATGTGTCTGCTCATTATATAAATTACATTCCTTACCTTTGTTCTTCTTTTCTAACAATGTAAAATCTACTGTAGCATCTGAATGTAACCAAGGTTTTATTACTGGTAATAGAACAGTTGGACTAACATTTAATTGATTAACTTGAAGTTCTGTTGCTTTCTGTATCACTGCCTATCCAAAACTTTTAGTTTTCCTCCTCTCTTTTTCCCAACATGGCTTTAAAGTATATAGCGTTGGATGCTCTCAACTATGGCCTTGTAAATTACCAAAGTAAAGTAACCAACACACATCTGTAGAACTTAGTGACACTGCTCTCAAATGTTAGTGTGTGTAGCCCTGCACTGTTACATCAGGGTTCACTTTTATGTTCACACTTCACTATTTTTACTTTTATTTCGGAGTTGAATAAAGAAAAAGAGAAGAATCAAATAAAAAAACACGTCAAGACTGGAGAAGAACCTTTGAGTCGCTCTCAAACCAAACAGACAGATTTAAAAAAAAGAAGAGCAAAGAAATCTTTCACCAGCACTCAGTGTGGAAAGAGTTTTACATTCGCTTGTGATCAATTTCAGAAGTTACACACAATTAGCAAACCTTAAGAAACAGAAACATTCACACTGAAGAGAAGCAGCACACATCAGTTTTTTATTGGATTCAGTTCTGAAGAGACACTTGACAGTTTATTCTATGAGAAGCCACATTCATGCTATTTGTGTGGTAATATTTTGTTCCATCTTTAAAATTTGAAAGTACATCAGAAAATACATGCTAGTGTGGGAAAGTACATGTGCTTTGAGTGTGAAAAGACTTTTACTTTAGTGGCCTGTACAAAACTGCACGAGAGGATTCACACTGGAGAGAAACCGTATCACTCCACTGCATATGTGAAGTGTTTCAATCATTCATCTGCTGTACACAATCATACAAATAACAATAACAGTAAGACCTATAAACATAGAGACGCATCAAGTTGACTAAACATTTTTTTTAAGCTGAATGAACTTTAACTTTACAGTGTAGAGACACAACAAAATTTTACTGTTTAAATAAATCTCCAGTTGGTCTAATTTCGTAAGTTAGACAAATAAAATGAAAACTTAAATCAAATAAATAAAAAAAGAAAACGTCTTGTTTATTGACCTGTTGTATTAAAGAAATAATAATGTAATTAAAGCCTGATATTCAGATCAACAGTCTCTTGTGTGATCTGGATTAAATATTGAAATACGATGAAAGATAAAAGCAGGAAGATTCAGATTTACAGGAGAAATGATTACTGACTATTGACTGCTAAGATCCTAAGAGTGGAAGAATAATCATTATAACACCAGAAGTATGGAAAGAGTGTGTGAGTGAAGGTGGTTGTGAATGTGTGTAGATGTGTGTTAGTTAAAGGATCAGAGAATGACACTGTTCCTCCGTCATAGTCCAGATTCACTCTCACACGATCAAGCTTCTGTTTAACAAGAAAACCAAATGATTCAGACAGTTCATCTTCATCATCATACTCCAAACCCCAGACACAATCCTTAAAGGGATCAAACTTCTTCCTCTGGTTTGATGCTGTAGTTACTCCAAGACTCCAGTATATACTCTGTTTAACCTCCACATCCCAGCAGTGTGTTCCTGAGTTAAAACCCTCTGAACCCAGAACACAGAGGCACATGTCAAATCTCTCTGGATTATCAGGAACATATCGACAGCCGCTGTATCTCACACTGGTCAGATCATCAGACACGGTGAGATATGGACTTGCAGTGTTTGGATCCAGAATCACAGGAGCTGATGAGACACAATCAACAGATGCTGTTATTCTGATGTTCATATAATGATCAAGAGTGAACCAAACACAAATGATTATGAATTATGACACTCGCCCTGTTGATCAGACATTTTCCTTTCATCACTGTCAGTCTTTCTTTGTGTGTTACTGAAGAAATATTTATTTAATTTACATGGTCAATTCTACTAAATTATAGTGAGAAGCTGTTTTAATGTAAAATCTTTCCTTTTTACAGAACTTTACAGTGTTTTCATATTCAAATGAGACAAACAATATAATAATGCAGAAGAAATTAATTAGTATATCTATATAATTTTCTCTTTACTCTTTAGCTCTTTACTGAATGCTGCCTAAATAAACAGACTAAATTGCAATGAAATAATAATAATAATAAGCTTGCTGGTATTAACAAAAACCACTAAAATTATTCAGTTGTTTATTTAATTATTCAGTAATTAAAAGAAAGCTTAATAAATTATAAATATGAATGAATGAAATATGATGAAAATAATATCTAATATAATTATATGAAAATTAGAAAAAAAAGCAACTATCCAAAATAAAATCAATTCACCTGAAGTATTAAAATGTATTAAAATGAATAAAACTAAAACTAATACAATTATGTATAGATATATATAATAAAAATGATAAAATATAAAAATATACAATGATATATATATATATATATATATATATATATAAATTAAAGTCAACAGACTGAATTCTGGGATTATTATTTCTAAAAAGGAACCTGCTGATTTTGATGCAGTAGATCATCTGGTTCTTCACACATAATGCTGAAATATATAACTCTCCACCCATCTGTATGTGAGTTTGAGCTCAGATGTTCTGCAGTCAGACTCACTGTTCTTGACGATGTCTTGCATCTTCTTCCAAACTCTGAACGGCAGGTTGCCCAAGTAACGTGGCACATGAATCAAAGCTCCAGAAGGCGTCTGTGGATCCGGCTGTGAGATCTGGACTCTGGAAGAACATTCAGGAGTCAGAACTGCAGTGGCTTTGGATCAGAAGCAGAGAGACCAGAGACACCAGCAGATCACTCACCTTTCCATTGAGACTGGAAACTCCTGCAGAACAAACACACCATTGATCATCAACAACTCAATCAATCATCATCAATCAATCAATGATCTGAAATCAGACCTTTAGAAAGCAGACATCACTGGCTTTCATCATCTCCTCCGTGTCTTTGATTGTGTGTGAAAGAGCTGAGATGTGTCTGTTGATCTCCTCCAGCTTCTCCTCCATCATCTGCTTCTTCTGCTCCTCTTCCTCCTTCAGTGCAGTGATTGTAGCTTTTTCTTCATTTCTGAGAAACTGATGAAGCCTCTCAAACTGCTGTTTAATCTGACGCTCTGTGTGCTCAGCTTGAGACTGAAATCAAACCACATTCACTTCAATCATCTCCTTCAACACACATCAACACAATCAGATACAGACATATAATGGATCCAGAAGCAGGCTGCTGCTCCTCATTTGCAAAAATAATCAACTGGAGTCTGTTATATTAAATATATCAGACCATAACTGTGTATAGTGATCCTACAGCTGTAATAAAAATGACTCTCAATTTTGTTTCCTCACCTTGATGTGTTGAACTGTTCTCTCAAACTTTCCTTTCATTTCTTCTTTGTGTTTTAGTTTTTCCTGTAATGAGTTCAATGCTGTATTGAGTTCCTCCTAGAATTGAAAAGAAATACATTAAACCAGTGTTTGAATTGTGTCAAAGCTCTTGGGGTCCACCTAATCAGACCAAACCATACCTGTCAAGTATCCCGTTTTGGCCGGGAAAGTCCCGTAATTTACCCTTCTTTCCCGCCGTCCTCCCGTATTAGTATTTTCCCGTAAATCTCCCGTATTTTAACCTGCGTTATAAAAAAAAAACCGCCCTGTGCTCTGAGCTCTGTCACTAGCACCAAGTACATATAACTGCAGACCGGAGATCTCCAAAATGGGGCGGGAACTCCAAAACTGGGCAAAACCTCCAAAACGGGGCGGGGTCTCGTCTCGCAAAGACTTTCCCCATTGGCTCTAGCTTCAGCCTATTGTTATTGACTTACATTTCAAAACTAAACTTTATAAATTAAACATTGTTTGTAGTTTATCTGAAATATAATAAACTATGCTATATAAATAAATATGCTCAGCGAGAGAAAAGCCCCAAAGCTCGTGGACAGTGGTTAATTATATAAACGGGAATTACCCACAAGCTCTCACGTGAGCCGTCCCAGTGAAGCGCAGGGGAAAGGCTTTACTCTATCGCTTTGTTTTAAGCAACAGGGGCGTCCCGGGGCTTGGAATTCGCAGGGTAGGAGTGGGTAGTGATGCTAAATGTAATAAAAAAGGTCCAATTTTCCGGTGAGGTCCGGTTGGGGAGTTACAACGACCCGACAATCTCATAACGCATAATCTTATTAACTGTTTATCTGCCACGCTACGCAACGCCAATCCCGCTGTGCAGTCAGTTTCACTGGTTAAGGTTAGGGTCAGGTGTGGGGTAGGTTTAGGGGTTAGCATTTGTGTAGCATAGTGTAGGAAATCAACACTGTAATTGACACAACCAATAAAATCTTTAGAATCAGCTGTGGGGCGGAGATTGCGTTGAAGTGGATTGGAGGGGGGGAATTGCGCATGCGTGTCATGTGCCTGTCTGTCAAAGGGAGGAAGCCATGCCCTATTTTGGAGCGCCCACCCCATTGCAGTTATACCCCTCACTAGCCTCGCGATATCTGCCACTTGCAGTAGCCTACTACAGGTACTGTAGGTGGCAGTTGTCGCGAGGTTAGTGAGGTCAGATGATGAGTGACGACGCGGGAAAAAAGAAGAAAAAACAGACAAGAGTAATTTTTTAGAGAGTAAGTTTTTAAGAGTAAGTTTTTTTGTAAGAGTAATTTTCTATCTCTTATGTGAAATGAAAAGAAAAACTGTACAAAAAAGCAATATGAAATGAATGAGTGTGTGAATGTGAAAAGAATGTGGAATGAAAATGAAATGTAAATGTAAAGACAAGCAATGTTAAATGAACAGAAAATATGCAAATAAGCCTTTAAATAAATGTTCTTCATATATACCCTTTTGTGTTTTCATTTAGGCTATGAATGTTCACAGCATGTCAATGTCAACAAAGGTAGGCCTATCATTGGCTTTATGCACAGCTGCACTATTTCCTGAACTTCAGCCAGCTCCTTTGTTTCCTGTCTGCCATTATTGGACAAACTGATCACCTGGATTAATCAGTTTGTCCAATAATGGCAGACAGGAAACAAAGAAGCTGCCTGAAGTTCAGGAAGTAGTGCAGCTGTGCATAAAGCCCATTGTAATTTATAAGTGGTTGACAAGTGGTGATTTTAGCTTTCTTGTCACCTGTCTTAAAATGTAAGGGATACTGGAGCTTGGTTGGGGTGGTGGGACTGCTCGCGGCGGGCGTCGGAAAATTCCCTTATTTTCAAATCCAAAACTTGACAGGTATGGACCAAACCCAATTCTAAGATAAAATCTTATTTTAAGATGATCAGTGAATTAGGTGTACCAAACAATCACTAAGCAAAGAATAATTAAATATCTAGCCAAGGAAATTAGTATTTTCAAACAAGTTCAAAGTGATTTTTACCTTTTGTGGGCATTTTTAACCTTTATAAAGCCATTCTTTTTTTCTGAAAGTGTGCATTATCTTTTATTATCTTTTGGGTCAAATTCTTATATTTAATCAATAAAGTCACTTAGAATAATAAGACATGTTAGTCTGTTATCACACAAATAAAATCATTATCAACAAAATTCATCTTTTCAATATAGAGGAAACACAAACGCTGCATCTGAATTGGCATTTATATGTATTTACCCACTGTTTAATGCAGGACATGAATACATTTAACCTGCAGTTACAAATGTATGAAAACTGTTTTAATACTTTAATCCTAAAACGTTGAATGCTGATATTTAAAAATTATTTTAAAAAAAATTAAAAGGTACTTTAAATGTGGAATTACAACCACCAGTAAGTGTCAGTAAGTCACAGTTAATAAGTGAGTCGTTGCGATTGAACCGAATCATTTAAACGGTTAATTCATTCAGGAACGAAACACCGTCATGTTGTTTAGAGACGCAAAACAGTGCAGTGACTGTGTTTGGAAAGTCTCTTAATATTAACTTAGTTTATTAAACTGTTGCATAAAATCAATATCACATTTTTTTTTTTTTTTTTTTTGCAAAAAAGGCACTTTTCGTGTGATATTGATTAACTATATGAAATTATATAAATATACATTTTCTGCCCAATATCCTGAATTTTGGAAAAATGCATTTTATTAGACTGAATCACGCAGTAAAAGAAGGCACTCTAAATGAGCACAGTCAGTCTAGCGAGTGTTTAAACACTCATAACTCCTTTATAATCAATGAGCAATGATAATGTTGCTTATGATGAGGGGATTCTCGAGTTCAATCTGAACAAAAGTCCAGGTTTCAGCAGTGACTGTTCTGAACGCCTCTGATTGGCCACTGCATTCTAAACTCAACAGAGTCGTGTGTGATTGGTTATAATGCGCAACGCTGTAAAAACGCTTAAAAATAAATTACGATTTGACGTGAGCAGGTCTAAATTTAATACAGCCATTGAATCTTTTCATTTCATTTTCAATATTTCTTATGTTTGAAGTATTATATTTTTATTGAAAATCCAGGGGACGCCCCAAGTATATTTTTTTTTGGGTGTTATGGGGGGTCCCTTAATGCTTATGGGTGGTCCGGGACACATGCACATCTCATGCTAAATTTATTCAGAAATTAAAACCTGACATAAAACAAAGGCAACCTGAGTGAACACAAAGCAGTTTTAAAATGCCAATGTTACTTTTGAAAAAAAAAAAAAAAAAAAAAAGTGTTTGCCCCCATAGTTACTAATTTCCAAATCTGTCAAACTGTATTTATAATGGGGTTCAGATCACTGCAGTCCCGTTCAATCAAATCAACACTTAAATAGGACTTTTCAACAGCAGGAAGTTAAAAAAAAAAAAAAAAATAATTTGTCTTACCTTATATGATGAAACCGCTTCACTGATGGGTCTGAATTTGTGATTGTCGTGTTGTTCTGAATCTCTACACACTAAACACAGCGGCTGTTTGTCCTCCAGACAGAAGAGTTTGAGTTCCTCACTGTGTAAACTGCAGATCTCCTCAGATCCTGATAAACGCCTCTCCTTTATTTGCTTCAGGAACGACTCACACAAGTTTTTTAACACGAGATTACATGTAGGGCGATGTTCTGAGGACCTACTCCTGCAGACAGGACACTCCTGAGTTTCCTTGATTCTCCAGAACTGTTGAAGACACTCTTTACAGACACTGTGACTGCATGATAAAACAACAGGATCCTTGAAGACGTCACGACACACGGGACAAGAAAAATCATCTTCAGATAGCGAAGCCATTTTCACTGTTTGAGCTCCAGCAATCTGCTGTCTGTTCAGAAACAAATAAGGTACATGTAAGATAAAAGTACATATATGTGATGGAGATGTTTTATTTCATTCACTCATTTCTGATAAAGTGCACTCAACTGTCATACATTATATGGGGATTAGTAAATATGTGAATGAGTGAGCAATTTTGGACACAACCAAACAGACATCAGGGTTTCTTCAGGTTAAACTTTAACAAATTGTATTAAAATGAACTTGCTTTAAAACGTTAAAATATATAGTGCTATAAAACCTCATCATCTGAACAAACTAAAGAGAGTAACGTTTTGCCTTCAGTATGACACTGTACAACTTCATGAAACAGTAATAAATCAGCACTGGATACAGTGTAAAATCATGACAAACGGCCCATGATGAAGGTTTTTCTGTTCATTTTGGTACAGCAAACATTTCACATTGTCATTGTTGTGGTTTCCCCTTTTCACTTTGGAGACTTGTCTCGATGCCAAAAAACTTTATTGTTCGAGTCCTCATTAGAGAATAATTTTCCTCTGGTTGGGCACAGCGTTATATACAGCAAGCATGTCACCCTAAATCACTAGGGTGGGGGTCTTTAGATACTAAGAGGGAAACAGATGTTTCCTATACCATAACTTCCCAAATAAGGGCATACTGTGCTTGACCATCTCATTTCTTAGTGGGTACAATAACAACGGTATAGCTTTTTACATTCCGTTGGTCTCCCCAGGTAACACAGGATATTTTGCAACATATAGAACTATATAATGCATGATTATAATGGTAGAATAATTTGGGTATGATTCCTTTATATTTTAGTTAATAAAATCTTCTTCATCATGCACAAATATTCATTCATAATGGCTTTTATTATTGTTTAACCTCACTATATGCTACCAGTCAAACGTGTATTAACAGTAAGATTTTTAATGTTTTTTTTTCCTCTTCTGCCTGCAGATATTTGATTATATAATAACACGAAAATAATTTAAAATGACTTTTAATGACTTTTAAAATGAAATTTATACTGCAAGTTTTCTTTAAGTGAACTTTACATCATGCTTTAAGTAAACTACTTTGTCCCTATTAGATATGAATTTGTTCATATTTTGTTTATGAATCTCTGAACATACAAAACATCAAAAGAAAGAACAGGGTATCTGCTTATAAACGAAAATATTTTATTCTAGCTTCATGCATTATTTTTTTATAAGCACTTAAATATGGATAAGTTTCATAAATAACAATAATAAATAAATAAATAAACAACATTTTGAACACAAAGCTGAAAAAAGACTATGACTTGGATTCAGAGTGATGATCAAAACGTAGATGAGTCAATCAACACCTCAAAGATTGACAGTCATTATTACCTCTTCATGAGTCACATTTTATTCCATAACGTTACAGTTTTGATAGTTTTATGAATGATGATCCTGTTAAAAACGTGAAAGTGTCTAATGTTTCTCTTCTTCTTTTCTTGTGTTTTTGATCTTCTGTTCAGTAGATGTGTAATAGCGCCCCCTGCCGTATAACAATGAAACTTGATGGTTGGATTGAAAGTGCTAATCTACTTACTTTAGTAAGGATGAGGGAAGAGAAAGACAGAGAAGGAAAAATAAAATAAATAGATTATACTCTTTCACTTATGTGTGTACGTACACACTTATATCAACATCAATTAAATTCTATTAATCAGACCAGTCTCTTTCAGAAAAATAAATAAATTGTGGAATATTTCTATTTGTTTTGATCCTTCTCCTAACAACACCTGCACTGATATTTTGTCTATCCCCAACTTATTTAATCCATTAATACATTTACTATATTTTCATCCTGTCCACACTTGTTGCATTTTCCATTTTCATGTTTTCCGATATAGTGATTTATTTAAGAAACAATGCCCTATACGCATTCTAGTGATCACTGCATCTTCCTCCCTATTTCCAAAACTTTTCCTAATTTTTCCAGCTTTTTAGCCATTTTAGCCAGTTGATCTGCCTCCTCATTTCCTTTAACTCCTATGTGTGATGGAATCCACAAAAATGTGACTATTAGTCCACTTTGTCTTAACCTGAACAAGCTTTGTAACACTTCATATACAATATCTTGTCTAGCTATTGATGTTCCACTAATCAAACTATCTATGAGTCTGTACAGATCATTCTCTTTGTCTGTACTTCCTCTATCAATTGTAATGCCAGAGATATTGCTATTAACTCTAATGAAAAAAACATATGTTGTTTGGTAATCTCTTTAATATTTCAACTTTGAAGAGAGGAATATAAATTGCTGCTGCCGTTCTCCCTGATCCCGGATCCTTTGATCCATCTGTGTATATTTGAACTTCACTTTGATATGTTTTTTTCAATATGGTCCTGTACTTCTGAGCTGTCTAACTTGTTCATTTCTTTATTATTTTTCCTACTGTGTAATTGTAAATTGATTAGAGGCATGTGAAAAAACCAAGGTGGAATGGCTGACACTTTACTGTAGGTGCTATGCTAATGTCATTGATTCCTATGCTCTGGGCTTCCTTGTTTACAATCCAGCCAAAGCTTATCAATTTTTCCTGCTCGTATTGCCAACATTCCCTCAATACACTTTTTACTGGATGTTCACCTAAATGTCCTTTAACACTAACCCAATATCTCATCCTTAATTGTAATTTTCGTAACTCTAGTGGCAACTCACTCATTTCTACGTGCACAGCTTTATTTGATGATGTTCTCATTGCTCCACAGCATATTCTCAAAGCCATACATCCATAATCCATAGTTGCTCTGATCAGTGCACAGTAAATGCTTTTAAGGGATTGCCGACAGGCTCCCCAATCTAATCCTGCCAAGCATCGCATCACATTGATTGCCTGTGTCAATTGTTTTGCGTCCATCCAGATTCCCAAAAATCTTGTGTAAGGTTTACAGAACCGCAGCCACTTGGATCTTCTGAGACGGACAATACACACACAGTGTATTAAGATCCAGACATTTGTTTCCACATCTCACTGAGAGAAGATGTGAGAAAAGTCCCTTTCCACCTATTCCTTCCATCCACTTCCCCTCACCCATCTCCTCTCACTCAGCTCACTTAGACTGGTCAATAGCATAATATAATATTCGGTAACACTTTAGAATAATGGGCCATTGTTAACAAGTAACTATGCAGGAAGTAATGGGTAGTTCTACATTAACACTTAACTTAATACTATTAACTAATATAGAAGCAAGATTAACTAAGTAGTAATTACTAACTAGTAATTGCTAATTTTGGACAAAGGGAGTCCCTTATTAGGTATTTGATAATTACTAAAATAAAAATTGTCATTGAGAACTACTTGTGAACTGTGACCAATTCATAAAGAATAACTAATTAATTATCACAACAGTAACATTTATAAAATTAACAATTAGGTTCTTTGTGCAAACTAATTTATGAACACCACCACCATCACTGGTTGAAGTACTGGTTGAAATTGTGACTCTTACCAAAATATGAATGGATGTGTTCTCCGTTCATTTCAAACAAACAATAATATAATTTCTTTAATTAGGATGTAATGCCGGCAATGATTGGATGCTCATGATTGGATTATTTCACTATTATGAACTGCATTTATTTCAATATTCAATTTTTTTTTATTATTATTTTTTTTTTTAGTATTAGTATAAATAGTATTCTGGGGCAGGTTTCTCTTTAGTGTGATAGTAAATAATTATGTTCTTTTACTTCCGTAATGAAGACATTAACTGCATTTATTTTGTTAAGTACAAAACATTTTCCACATTACAATGTCTGTTAGAATATCAGTATAGTGCTTCAAAGAAATGCATGGCTGTACAGTATGTCATATAAAATATGTTAAAAAAGTTTATTGTAAAGTACTTGCAAAATCCATCTTAACCCCTCAATAATAACTCAATAATAACCTTGTCAGTCCGCATGAACTACTAGTGTGATCTGGCCCATTATTTTAAAGTGAAAAACATGTTAACCCTTCACTAATCACTCAAGTCTTACCTTGCTTGTGGCTTTTTTTTTATTATATTACTAAGTGATTTAAAACGTAATATATAAAACGTAACGTTAACTGACCAAAATATGAAGGAAAATTCTCATTTTGATAACAATATAGCATAAAAATATTTTTTATAGTCGCTAATCACACTCCTAAGTGTAAACCTAACGTTAACCATAACTCTCTCTGTACAGTAATAA
The DNA here is from genome assembly GCF_022985175.1 of Labeo rohita. Lineage (NCBI taxonomy): Eukaryota > Metazoa > Chordata > Actinopteri > Cypriniformes > Cyprinidae > Labeo > Labeo rohita. The sequence continues at coordinate 47,546,328 of NC_066871.1, forward strand.
AGACGGAAACGTGCAATCGCAATCATTTATTCATTGCAAAAATGTCAACAGCCGTACCAAAAAGTAATCCAAATGACTATGCGTTTGCAGCCGCAGTCGTCTCTGGCGGAATACAGTAGGTTTCTTTGAGGTACAGAGCAGGATTTAGGTTGCTGATGGCTGAAAATATTATCCTCCTGATCCTCTCCGTGATGGCGCCTGCGCATCGTTCGAACACATCTCACCAGAAACACGGCATGTCCTAATCTGTGGCGAATGCTGGCAAGAGCCAATGAGCGTTCGATTTTCCTGCCGTAAAACTGCTGCTGGTCGCTGCTTGGGATGGAGATGTTACGATCGTCGTATAAAAGCTTGAATTTGGGCCTGTTCCTCGCAATCGTATGAATTCTGAAGATCTGGATTACAGCGCACAAATAAAATAGTGTCATTTTATGATTATGATGCGTGTTCGGTGTATTTTATGGTTCTATTGTTAGTCACAGCAAGTCGGAGAAAACGCCTTTTGTGTCCCACCACGGCAAACAAAGTTAATATTACATGAATGGTTAAACGATTGCAGAAATGTCATTTATTTTAATGGTTTAAAGTGTAGTCCTGTTTAACATTTTGTAGACCTTAAAATGCTAAAATACATAAGTGTTTGTACGTCAGTAAATACGTCAGTATTGTATGTTTTAGTGTCTGGAAAAACTTAAGTAAATGTACGTTTTGTAGAACCACATTTTATGTAAATGTAGGAATTATCATGAGATCACATTGCATATAGACATGTTGGTGAGGAGTTAACATGCTTTTCACTTTAAAATAATGGGCCAGATCACTAGTAGTTCATGCGGACTGACAAGGTAACACCTGAGTTATTAGTGAAGGGTTAACATGTTTTTCACTTTAAAATAATGGGCCAGATCACTAGTAGTTCATGCGGACTGACAAGGTAACACCTGAGTTATTAGTGAAGGGTTAACATGTTTTTCACTTTAAAATAATGGGCCAGATCACTAGTAGTTCCTGCGGACTGACAAGGTAAGACTTGAGTTATTATTGAGGGGTTAAGATGGATTTTGCAAGTAATTACAATAAACTTTTTTAACATATTTTATATGACATACTGTACAGCCATGCAGCCATTGAACACTGAAATAAATGCAGTTCATAATAGTGAAATAATCCAATTATGAGCATCCAATCATTGCTGGCATTACATCCTAATTATAGAAATTATATTATTGTTTGTTTGAAATGAACGGAGAACACATCCATTCATATTTTGGTAAGAGTCACAATTTCAACCAGTACTTCAACCAGTGATGGTGGTGGTGTTCATAAATTAGTTTGCACAAAGAACCTAATTGTTCATTTTATAAATGTTACTGTTGTGATAATTAATTAGTTATTCTTTATGAATTGGTCACAGTTCACAAGTAGTTCTCAATGACAATTTTTATTTTAGTAATTATCAAATACCTAATAAGGGACTCCCTTTGTCCAAAACCCTGTTTAACCCCTTCAGTTTTCTGTTGTCCTTAGGTTAAAATGAGAACACCTTTCAGCACTGCGATTGTGTTTAGCAACTATTAATCGTGTTACTGCTTCTGTTTACTGATCTTAAAATGCTCTTCTAGTTGTTCCAAAATTAATTATCTTATCTATCTTAACATCTGCCCACTCCATAACTGAAGAAATGATATAATCTGACCCAGTAGCAAGAAGCTACCAACACAGTACGTACTGAATTTTTCATGAAATGTTAAACAGAACACACTCACTCTGCCTTGCAGTAGTTAAATCAGGAGAAGACGCCCGTGAGAGTCGTCCCCTTCCTCAGTCGTGGCCCCGAAGTCAGAAGCCCAGTGGTCTGGACTAAATTTGGAGCTACACTGAGATCTCGATAACTCTGGCATTAAACCATTCAAGCCACTAAAGATAAAGATTATAAAATTATTTAAGTTATTTTATTTTATAATTATTTTAATTATATTAAGATAATATTTATTGAGTTACAGGCACACAGATTATGGAAAAAGAATATTTATGACTCAAACAGGTATGTTCTATGCAATTGTTTTGATAGAGGGAAACAAGATACAATTCTAATTTCAACATTATTTCTTATTCAGACTTTGTTCTTTAAATAAAATAAGTTCGGCTGCATACAAAGTGACCAACATTTGGGTTTGGTCAGTGTTGGGGGAAACGCATTACAAGTAACGTGAGATACTTAATCAGATTACTTTTTAAAAGTAACTAGTAAAGTAACACATTACTTTTCGTTTACAAGAAAATATCTAAGTTACTTTTTCAAATAAGTAATGCCAGTTACTTTTTTCCCATTTATTGATTGAAAGCTCTCCTGTCCCCATGTGGACAGAAATCAGGAGTACTTTAGTTCTAGAATAAATGTGACCCTGGATCATAAATCCAGTCATAAGGGTCATTTTTTTAAATATGAAAGCTGAATAAATAAGCTTTTTAATAGATGTATTGTTTATTAGGATAGGACGATATAGAGACGAGATACAACTATTTAAAAATCAGGAATCTGAGGGTACAAAAAAAGCAAAATATTGAGAAAATCACCTTTAAAATTCTTCAAATAATGTTCTTAATGTATATTACTAATCAAAAATAAAGTTTTCATACGTTTACAGTAGGAATTTTATGAAATATCTTAATGGAACATGATCTTTACTCAATTTTCTAATGATTTTTGCCATAAAAGAAAAAACAATTATTTTGACCCATACAATGTATTTTTGGCTATTGCTACAAATAAACCCCAGCAACTTAAGACTTAAGGTTTTGTGGTCCAGGGTCACAAGTGTGAACATGCATTTATTCAGATCACTCACAAAAACAAACAAACAAAAAAACTGATTCAGTATTCCTCAAAATAAATAGAAACTGTAAAATAATCTGCAATAATTAAATATATTAAATAATACAAATATACCATTTTATTATCCAGTGTCGTTGCTGCTGACCTTTGATAATCAGATTTAACTATAATAATAAGCAAAAAATAATAATAATTAAGAAAGACTAACATTTAATTAACATTGTATTATTATTGCTGAAGAGTGTTAAACTTTCTTTTTCTGTGTTCTACAGTACAGACGTAAATATTTCTTTCAGACTGAGCCTTTTGGTGTGGGCTTACATTTGCCAAAAATAGAAATTTTAATAATAAAAACAAAAAGCAAGCCTTACCCAGATTAAAAAAGTAATGCAAAAGTAATGAAACACATTACTTTTTATAAAAAGTAACTAACATAATTTGTTTAGTTTTTTTTAAGAGCCTAACAAAATATTGTAATGCATTACTTTTAAAAGTAACTTTCCCCAACACTGCCAGTCAGTACTGAAATTTTAAAAATGTCCATTTCCCACTAGCATTCCTGCTGAAACTTGGTATACTCTGAGAGCTTGTCATTAGTCTACACTGTCTTTGTCAATCTGGCCATGGTTGAAATACCTTAGTGTAAAGGAGAGAGGGAGTCAGAGATAGAAGAGGATTTACATATTGTCCCATGACTTGCATCTTCTTTAGGCTGATGTTGAGCCCAAACTCATGCTATGCCTTGCTGAAGTGATTCATCAGCTGTTGCAGATCCTCAGTGGAACGTATCATCAGCAAACAGGAAAGGAATAATCACGCCATTTTTGCTGCAGCGTCTGGGGATCAGTTGGGTTCAGGGCCTTGCTCAAAAGTTCCACTTAAGCGTGGTATTCGCTGCACATTCACTCCCCACCTACAATCCCTGCTGATACCAAGACTCAAACCTGCGAGTGGTTACGAGTACAACTTTCAAACAAGTAGGCCATGACTGCTCCAAACAGGAGGTCCCTCAAACACTTAACTTTGATCCCTGCTTTTATTTTAGAAAGTCAAGTCAAGTCACCTTTATTTATATAGCGCCTTTAACAATACAGAATTGTGACAAGGCGGCTGTACAGTATGAAATAGGAAACAGTACATCAACAATGCCAAAGGCAAAAGTAAACACTCAATTTTCAGGTAAAGGTAGTTAATCAAAAACAATAAAATACAATACAATATTGTGTTAGGAGAAAGTGTCCCCAACTAAGCAAGCCAAAGGCGACAGCGGCAAGGAACCAAAACTCCATTGGTGACAAATGGAGAAAAAAACCTTGGGAGAAACCAGACTCAGTCGGGGGGCCAGTTCTCCTCTGGCCAAAGTTCCCGTGGTTTTGTGGCGACAGCCATCTAGGTGATGTGCTCTTCACTGTGGATCCGTCTCTGGGGCTCATCTAGTTGATGTGGACTCCGCTGACAGTCCGGGCTGTAGAAGTCGTCTCTAGGTGCTGATCCACCATCTGATCTGGATACGGACTGGATCTGGTGGTTAATGTGACCTCGGAATAAGAGAGAAACAGACTAATATTAGCATAGATGCCATTCTGCTGACGATGCACTGAGTACATCAGGTGTTATGAGAAGTGTTCCCGGTTCCGGTTGACCTAATTAGTGCAGCCTAACAATCCTTTAATGGATTTGAATTATAAGAATATGTTGATGTGTTATGTGTAAGCAAGGTTAAAGTGATGGGTCTTTAATCTAGATTTAAACTGACAGAGTGTGTCTGTGTCCCGAACAGTGTGGGGTAGATTGTTCCAGAGTTTGGGCGCTAGATAAGAAAATGATCTGCCGCCCGCGGTTGATTTTGATATTCTAGGTGTTATCAAATTGCCAGAGTTTTGAGAACGCAGCGGACGTGAGGGACTATAATGTGATAAGAGCTCACTCAGGTACTGAGGAGCTAAACCATTTAGGGCTTTATAAGTAATTAGCAAGATTTTAAAATCTATACGATGTTTAATAGGGAGCCAGTGCAGTGTAGACAGAACTGGGCTAAAATGATTATACATTTTGGTTCTAGTAAGAACTCTAGCTGCTGCATTTTGGACCAGCTGGAGTTTGTTTATTAAGCGAGCAGAACAACCACCCAATAAAGCATTACAGTAATCTAACCTTGAGGTCATAAACGCATGAATTAATGTTTCAGCATTTGACATTGATAGCATAGGTCGTAGTTTAGATATATTTTTGAGATGGAAAAATGCAGTTTTGCAAATACTAGAGATGTGGTTTTCAAAGGAAAGATTACCATCAAATAGCACACCTAGGTTCCTAACTGATGACGAAGAATTGACAGAACAGCCATCAAGTATTAGACAGTGTTTTAGGTTATTACACGCTGAGGTTTTAGGCCCAATAATTAACACCTCTGTTTTTTCAGAATTTAGCAGTAAGAAATTACTTGTCATCCAATTTTTTAACTCAAAAGGTTGAAAAGCTTTCCATCAGATCAAGTAGGAGGGAAGATACCTTCAGTAGCTGACCCAAAGGCGTGCTTCAGCAGGTCAGCAAAAAGATGCTAAAATGTGTGAGAGCAAAACACAGCCCTGTTTCACCTCACTTCATAGGTCAAAGGCCTATGAAAGACTTGTTAATGATAAAGAGTTTTAACAACCTATCTTGACTAAGATCTTGAAAAGGCCATTTCTGCTAGCCAGATCAAGAGCCTTGGTGAGATCAGCAAATTCCACATAAAGAGGCTGCTGCTGCTCCCTGCACTTTGCCTTAAACTGTTGGAGTGAGAAGATCATGTCGACAGTGGATCTTTCGAATCAGAACCCACACTGTGACTCAATAAGATCCTAAAGGTGCATAAGGACAACCAAGCAAACAGTTTCCCAACTACGCTTAGGACAAATATGTGTGATATTTGTTACAATCACTTCTGATGTCCTTGTTCTTATAGAGTGTGACACTGGTTGCCTGTGGCACAGCGTCTTCCTTTCAATAGAGGCAAAGTATTTAATGCTGTTGACTGAGCACTGATTCTTTATCGCAGTTCAGGACTTCAGGAATGCAATCCTTGCCGGGTGCCTTACCAGAAGCAAGGACATCCAGTGTTGCGTCTAGATGAGGTTCCCCATCCAGCTCAGCCAACACAGGCAGGCACTCAAGGGAATCCAGGGCTTTTTCTCAAAAGACCATATTTTCTTTGTTGTGTAACTTGAAGTAGTGCTCTACCCGTCTCTCAGTCTGCTTAGCCTGGTCTTGTATTATCATCCTGGAAGTCTTCTTTTGTTATAGCCAGTTTCCAGTATCTGCAGCACACGGTATCTGGGAGCAAATCTGTAGTCAGTAATCATTGGCACATCAGTGAGCCACCTGTCGGACCTTACTTCTAGTGGTGCAAACAGCCTACAGCCTTTTTGCACAAAGAAAACAAAAGTAACGTCTTTATTCCACATTGTCATCTCACAGTACTGCTCTGAATGCCACAAGTGACACAGTAACGACGAAAATGTGGAATAAAGATGTTATTTTTGTTTTCTTTGTGCGAAAAAGTATTCTAGTAGCTTTGTAACATTACAGTTGAACCTCTGATGTCACATGAACTACTTTAATCATCTTGGTGCTTTTCTGTGTCTTGATGATGTAAGGACCCTTGCTGTCTATGGGAGGGTCAGAGTTCTCAGATTTCAGCAAAAATATCTCAAATTGTGTTTAGAAGAAGGATGAAGGTCTTATGAGTTTGGAACAACATGAAGGTGAGTAATTAGTGACAGAATTTTACCTTTTGGGTGAACTATCCCTTTAAGTACTTATGAGTGAGTCATTGAATCATTCATTCAACCCGCTTTTTAACAATTTTAATATAAAAAATTGATGTATTAAATGTATTATATTTTAAATACACATATTCAATTGTTTATAATTCATTAAAATCAATTATTTGTAAATAGACTGCAAAAATAATATTTTGTCACTCATTGCTATTTGAAACGAGAGAGCGAGAGAGAGAGAGAGAGAGAGAGAAAGAGAGAGAGAAAAAAAAACATTATTCTCAGTTTATCCAGAATTGTGCAGCTCTAATTCGAGATGTGAAAAGAGCGACATATTTACACATCTACTCTTTGTTATAACAGAAGTAATGTATTACGTTTAGAGCAAAGAAACTAAACCTAAAGTATCGATCTCATCAGGCTTGTATTGATCCGATACCATGATCCACGTTTGTATCACTGCTAGAAGAAGAAGAAGGGTTGCTAATGTAAACAAACTCATTCAATCTCAGTCATGTGTGGAGTAAAATATAGTTTATTAGACAAATAAAACTTTTAGATATTAAAACTAAAATTATACAATTATTTTTCTTGAAAAAAATATTATCAGCAGACAATAAAAGTTGTTGATAAAATATAAAAGGTAAAAATAACAATGTATTAATAAAAAAAGTAACATTTGATCAATCAAATTTTAATCAGCAAATACAGAAACAAGCTAAGTAAAAGTGAAAACTAATGAGCTGAATCGCTTTCTCCAACTGACTTACAAGTATGGATGAGTATCCATACATTTGGTGAGGACGTGGCATCAGATCTGAAAATGCTGGATCTGAAGATGATAAACTTACAGTGATTGTTTTCTGTATGACTGTAGAGAAGATAAATGTTTGAAACGGTTCCCACATGTAGTGCAGTGATAAGGATTCTCTCCAGTGTGGATCCTCTCATGTATTTTTAGTTTTGCTGAATGAATCAATCTCTTATCACAGTGTGAACAATTGTACATTTTTTTTCCAGTGTGGACGTCCATATGATGCTTAAAGGTCGAAGAGTGTGCAAAACTCTTTCCGCACTGATCACAGGTGAATGGTTTCTATCCAGTATGAACCTTCATATGGTCCGTAAGGCACCATTTTCTTGCAAAACTCTTCCCGCACTGATCACGTGTGTGGTTTCTCTCTAGTGTGGATCATCCCATGTCTTTTCAGATGTCCGGACTGACTGAATCTCTTGTCACAGTGTGAACACTTGTAAGGTTTCTCTCCAGTGTGGATCCTTTCATGTGTTTTCAGCTGTCCTGAAACACAGAATCTCCTGTCACAGTGTGAACACATGTAAGGTTTTTCTCCAGTGTGAATCATCTCATGTCTTTTCAGATGTGCTGACACTCTGAATCTCCTGTCACAGTGTGAACACTTGTAAGGTTTTTCTCCAGTGTGGATCCTCTCATGCTGTTTTAAACTGCTTGCAAAGGTAAAAGTTTTTTCACACTCAAAGCACATGTAGTCTCTCACACCAGTATGAACTTTCTGATGAACTTTTAAATATTCTGGATGTGAAAAACTCTTTCCACACAAATGACATGAATGTGGCTTCTCTTTCGTATGAACTCTCATGTGCTGCTTCAGGTATGAAGCTCTCAAAAATGTTTTGTCACATTGATCACATGCATAAAGTTTCTCTCCAGTGTGAATCTTCTTGTGAAGCTTAAGGGTCGATGAGTACGGGAAACTCTTTCCACACTGATCACAAGTGAACGGTTTCTCGCCAGTATGAATCTTCATATGGTCTGTAAGGTTTGCTTTTAGTGTGAAACTCTTCCCGCACTGATCACATGCGTACGGGTTCTCTCCAGTGTGGATCATCTCATGTGCTTTCAGACTTCCTGAATGACTGAATCTCTTGTCACAGTGTGAACACTTATAAGGTTTCTCTCCAGTGTGGATCCTTTCATGTGTTTTCAGCTGTCCTGAATCACTGAATCTCTTGTCACAGTGTGAACACTTGTAAGGTTTTTCTCCAGTGTGGATTCTCTGGTGCAGTTTTAAACTGCTCGCAAAGGTAAAAGTCTTTTCACACTCAAAGCACATGTACTCTCCCACACCAGTATGAACTTTCTGATGCACTTTTAAATATTCTGGACGTGAAAATCTCTTTCCACACAAATGACATGAATGTGGCTTCTTCTTTGTATGAACTCTCAGGTGCTGCTTCAGGTATGAAGCTCTCAAAAATGTTTTGTCACACTGATCACATGCATAAAGTTTCTCTCCAGTGTGAATCTCCTTGTGATGCTTAAAGGTCGATGAGTACGGGAAACTCTTTCCACACTGATCACAAGTGAACGGTTTCTCGCCAGTATGAACCTTCATATGGTCTGTAAGGTTTGATTTTAGTGTGAAACTCTTCCCGCACTGCTCACATGTGTAAGGTTTCTCTCCAGTGTGGATCCTCTTGTGTCTTTTCAGGGATCCTGACTGAATGAATCTCTTGTCGCAGTGAGAACACTTGTATGGTTTCTCTCCAGTGTGAATCCTCTCATGCATTTTTAAACTGCTCTCGGAACTAAAAGTCTTCCCACACTCAAAGCACATGTATTCTGTCAGACCAGTATGCATTTTCTGATGCACTTTTAGATGTTCTGGGTGCAAAAAACTCTTTCCACACAAATTAATGTGGCTTCTTCTTTGTATGAACTCTCAGGTGTTTCTTCAGGACTAAAGCGCTCAAAAATGTTTTCCCGCACTGATCACAAGTGAACGGTTTCTCTCCAGTATGAATGTGAATGTGAAGCTCGAGATGATTTTTGTGTGTGAAACACTTTCCACACTGAGTGCAGGTGAAATATTTATTTTTTTCTTTAAATTTTTGTTTGGGGGTTTCTACAATTCTGACATGATTTGTCTTCTCAGAATTTTTCTTTCTCCTGATTATCTTTAATCAATTCTGAAACAAAAGAAAAAACAGTCCATTTGCCAGTAACTCAAAAAAAAAAAAAAAAAAAAAAAAAAAAAAAAAAACAGAAAAGTGAAAGGACGTAAAGATGAACCCTGATATAACAGCATAAAGTAACTGCAAAAAAAACTGCATTACAAAATTTTGATCACATTGATGCAATTTTATAAATTATACGTCCTTGAAACTTTGCACCATCAAAATTAACCAGATAAAAATTGGCTTCAAACTTTCATTTTCCGTTTTTTCTTCAAATACCTCACAAACGAATAATTGTCTCTCTGTTTAATTTTCTAGTCTACAAGTTTAGGTTGTGGCATCTGAATAAGATTTTTGAACAAACATAAAACATGACTCTTTATTCTGATTTTCCATTGTTTGTGTTTTGCGCTCGCGGTTGGTCTGTACCATTACCGCCCGGAGAGGGGATGGGGGCAGGGATGGGCAATACCTCGTATTTTATTTTCGTTCCGATACCGATATTTTCAAGGCACGTATTGGCGATATCAATACCGATACCGATACCTCTAAACTAAACTGATCTTTTAAATTATTTAAAGAATAAAATCAGTAATTATACTTACTTAACATTATATTTGAAAGTCATGTGTTTTAAACATTTCATAAGCGTTTTTTTTTTTTTTTTTTTTTTGATAACACTGTCAGAAATAAAATGTTGTATTTTAGATTTTACTGGGCAGTAATCTCAAAGGTGCACCTTTCTTTACCCCTAAAAGCCAGGGAGCATACTAGTACCATAGTACCAAGTACACACACATTAAGGGTAGATAAGGTACAGAGGTTACATAAGTATTAAAATGTATAATAATAATAATAATAATAATAATAATTAGTAGTAGTAGTAGTAGTAGTAGTAGTAGTAGTAGGAGTATTATACATTTTTATTACCATGGTTTTTGCTACAAATATTATGGTTGAAATAATGTTCCTGTAGTGTTAACCATGGTAAAAGGATGCAAGCCAAAAGAGAGAGTGTTAACCATGGTAAATGTGTTGTTACTGCAGTTTTACTACAAATACTGTGGTTACTGTTGCAAACTGTGTTCTTTTTTTCTTTCTTTTTTTGTGTAAAAAGCTGCCAGGCTGCTGTACCCCTAAAGGCCTAACTTTAGCACAAATTGTTTCTTACAGACAACAATTACAGAATATAACAACCATTTTTTTACTTTTAACTTTTAACAACCAGTTTAAATAAATTTACTTACACAAACTAGTCTAATTAAAATAAATATTTCACATACACTATACTGTTCAAAAGTTTGAGGTCAGTACGACTTTGTAATGTGTCTTTAACCATGCTAACCATGCTAACACTTATTTGAACAACAACAACAACAAAAAAAAAAAAAACAGTAAAAACAGCAAGATTGGGAAAATGAACAATTAAAATAACTATTTTCTTTTGTAATATATTTTGAAAAATGTAATTTAAAAAGTATCTGTGATCAAAGCTGAATTATTTTAACATCATTACTCCAGTCTTGAGTGTCACATGATCCTTCAGAAATCATTCTAATATACTTTGCTTCTCAAGAAACATTTTTTTTAAATAATGCTTTATTATTTTAATGCCATGAGAAGAAGAGAAAGAAACATAATTTCTGATTATTATCAAAGTTGAATGAAGCGTCAGCAGCGAACGCTATCTGTGATTGATTGGTTCTGTCTTACAGCATTTGCGTGTGTTCCGATGAGCAGGAGAAATAGTTCTGTCCTACACAATAATTCGTTAATAGTCTATTGTTCATCTTAGAGGCTTATTTTATGAATCAAACTTCTTGTAAAATAAATAAAATTAATGGTTCAAAATGCACTTTACAATCGATATTTTTATGCGAGAATCGATCCTTTCGATTGAACGTCAGTATCGAAAGTATCGATATTTCAGGATCGATTCGCCCATCCCTAGATGGGGGATTCGTTAGGACCCAGAGCGCTGCCGCTTTATGTATAAACAGGGTGCGATTTGCCGCATCCCTTCCTCTGCTGAATTATTTTTATCCCTGGTGGGGATAAAAACATCCTGCGAATCTGCTTCTAAGTCGCGATCTAAAACAAATGATTCGCAGTATGGGTTTTAGTTCCATTTGGATCAAATGATTCGCGATACAACTCATCCATCCTTTCTCCTTCTTGTATGCGTTTTTTTTTTTTTTTTTTTTTTTTTTTTTTTTTTTTTAATTCAAACAGATGAAAAATACAATCACCTTCAGGAGAACATTAACAATGTAAAGAAGATTCTTGTATGAAGTGTGTCTACGCCCAGTCGTTGGCAATGACGCAGATTGCGTAGCTTCTTCTGTCAAGAGCGCGCACCGCCACCTACTGTTCTTAAACTATTGTTAATCTATGTTTATTCTGGGTCTGCTCGCAAAGTGCACGCGCATTTTCTGCAGCCTGGGTGGTGCGAAGCTGGAGGAGAAGCAGGCAAATTAATTGAAAGGTGCATACTGCAACAACAGTAAGCAGGGTGTACAGCGCACACTATAGTCTATAACAACAAATGCATTGAAATAAATGAGCGTGCTGTTTGTGCAACAGCGCGACAAACATTACCTGTACTTTTATGAACTGCACAAGTAGTGGTGGTCATTAACTGCTAGCTAACTGGGTAAGGCTGTTACAAGGGGGTCTGTAGCTCTGTCCACCTGGAGGGCATCTAACATGGATATCCACATAATTATGGATTATTATATTTATGATATTAAAAAACTCACTGTTTTTAAAGAAAATATATTAAGTAACAGATGATATTAGGTTTATATTTCAAATTAGATAAAATGCTGATTTTACAGCAGTAAAATTATTGTATCTCTACAGTTTAAACATTTAATAAGCACTGCATGTGCATGTTTGTGTGTTTTATGTGTATAGATTTTTAAAAATTATTACTAATAATATAACAAATATTCCAGACATGCCTCGTAAGGAGAGGAGGAAGAAACAGATACAAAAGGAGCTGTGTGAGGCTGCTAAAGGCAGTGGATCCCTCACCAGCTGGATTACAAAGAGCACAGGTAACATTAACTGATGTACCAGTTATTGCATTGTAGAGGTATTCAAGGATAAAAACAATAATAAAAACAGTTGCAATGTTTTGGTTCTATAACATTTTCTATCATAACTTTATCATGGACTAGGTGCAAAAGTTGTTAAGTGTAGATAATTAAATAAATAGATTAATGCGATATTAAATTGTGCGTTGTTCTCAGATAAACAGCAAGTGAAGGGTAATAGTTCAGATGAGGAGATGGAAGGAGAAAGCGAGGCAAAGAGGCAAAGTTATAATTTGGGACAAGACATGAAAAGCATCTTATTTCTTGCTGGTCCTTCCAAAACATACCCTGTGTTGTTTTTGTTTTCTGATTAATAAAATGTTTGATTTATCCTCCTGTTGGTTTATTTTTTTACTGTTGTATTTTAATATTTGAAAGAAAGAAAGAAAGAAAGAAAGAAAGAAGATTTTACAGTTCTACAATCTAATCCCTCCCATGTAAAGTTGATGCTGTGATGTTCTGTGCTCTATGATGTTTAGAAGGTGCTAACAGGACACACACACACTGTCTGTATAGATTTTTTTTTAATACATTCTCACCCTACCATGACCACCCCTGTCTTTTGTACTACTAATATCCTGGTTTCAGTTTATTTCCCAGTTTTTTAAATCTGTTGCCTTATGGTTCCAAGCATTGTCACCAAACATTTTACATTTTATTTCTCATCACACATAAAAAATGTATCCACAATTTATGAGATCATGCTCTACTTAATATAAAAATTCAAGTTATTTATTATTAATTAAGCTCTTACCCAAACAATATTTAATTTCAGAGTGTGATAAATGTACAATTCAGCATTTGATCATTAGAGCAGTTAATTTATCTCATTGACAAATGTATAATTATTGTACATTGTGGAAAAACTGGTAAAACTAGTCACAAAAATGATCTTAGACAATTCTTGAGTGGTGTAAGTTATTCTATTTTAAATAAAAACTGTATATTGAGATGTAGTAGAAATGACATTTGTTCATTGCAGGTCGAAAAAAATGTAAAATATTAACCATTTCTCTTGTAATCCAAGTATGTCTTCTTACAGACCTTAAAACTAGACAAATTATTTAAACTTATGAGACTGTTACATGACTTTTGAACAAGTTTTTTTCAACTTTACAAGGCTAAAAGTGCCCTTAGTTGAAGAAACGCCCATATGTAAACTGCGAATATATTCACAAGCAGAAAACAACGTTTATATTTCATACTTTGAGATTTATTCTTCTAGTGAATGCAAGTACAAATGACCATTAAATCCCCCAATGACTGTGATCTTTATCTCCGTCCATAGAGGGTGCTGTTGTCATGGAATGGGGCGGTGTCTGTCCATTGGTGAACTTTCTAAGTGAAGCTTCATTCTAATTAACATCACTGGAGAAGAAACATGAAGTTATGGGTTCACGGTTGGCAAATGTATGTTTAAAAGGTTTCTCCCTAACTACCTGCTGAGGAAGGGCACAAGGTACCGTTTAATTTCAATCTGTGTGTTAAACTTTGAGAGACTTTGAAGTGTTTATTTAGCGATCGTTTTATTTAGCGTTTTAGTGTTTCGTTATGCAAATTTCAAATATCAGTGATAACCATTTCATTTTCTAATGTTGTTATTCAGAGAGAGTGTGATTCATTGTTTTCATTCATTGGTCTTTATTTGGTCATTTTATATGTTTAATGTTTTTCTCTCTAAATTTAATTTCGTATTGCACTCTAAAAGGAGACTGTTGTAATTTATAAAATCATATCAAGTTATTCAGGTAGTATTTTAAAAAAATAAGTTTGTCAGTTGTTAAAACTTTCAATAGGGTCTGGCTGCAGACTTGCACCTGCACTCTCAGACACCTGCACTTCTGCAAGTGAAGTCATTTGCAGCCTATTTTATTTTTTTACTTTATTTTATATATTTATTATTTTTTTTTAATTGAATCTCTCAACATTTTACATCAGTAGTTATTTTGTCTTGTCTTCACCACCTGGCTACTGTTGTAATATGTTGAGAGATTCAATAAAAAAAAAAAAAAAGTGACATCACTTCCTAAAGTGCAATTGTCTGAGAGTGCAGGTGCATGTGCATCAAATATTGTTACTGTCAGTGACTAAATAATTGATATTATTCAGGCTTACTACAGTACAGTAAGGCAAGATTATCATTTGAGAATGTGATTGTTTTGTCACACTATTAATTGTGTAGGTCAACTAGATTGCACATGTGTATGCATCAGTCTATAGGTTTGTAATGGGCATTATTTGCATGCAAATGTCTAATGACTGGTTGTTTGTTTGTTTGTTTTTTTTTTCAGCTCTTACAGTGTTTTTTGGAAATGAAATATTTTATAAACATCAGTTCCCGAGAGTAAAGCGCATCTGTTCAGCTGGGAACGCTACAGCAAATCAAAAAGTAACACGTTTACAAAGTGTAGCATTAATATGCAGCTTTTCGACTACAGAAAAAGCTATAAAAACGGCAAAACAATGTGGAAATAACGTAAAAGTAAAACAATGATCACAAGTTAACACGGGCACGTATTCAGCCAGCTGCATTATGTCATGCCGAGAGAAAAAATCTTGAATCCAGAAACTGCGGTTGAATCAGTGCAGTCCGATATCTCAGTGCATTCATTACTGTCGCCTCATAGCGTGACTGTTTTTGGGGCCTGTTCGAAACCTGTGCAAAACATACTTCAGCCGCTATGAACCATCATACCAATAATTTGTAATCTTTACAAGAATACCAAATCATGTAATGAGCCAGTCGCTCCATCACTTCTGGAGCGGAGGACCACTTTACCAGTTAAACCATTACACCGGAACGCACATTTCAGAGTGGAATTACTAGCTATATTGTTATTTTTAAGAGAAACAGCTAAAAGTAATTAATTTTAATTAATATTTTTATTTATTATTATTTTATTTATTTATGTATTGGCTATAGAAGAGTTAAAATAAAATAATAAAATAAATAAATAAACACTGACATGCTACACCTTTAAGTACACTGTAAAAAATATTACGTAAAATTTACGGTAAAAAAACGGCAGCTGTGGTTGCCAGGATTTTAGCGTAAAAAATACGGTAGCAACATTTTATGTTTCACGGTTTTCACTTAAATTTACAGTTAAATAGCGTTATTTTTGTTAGCTGATATAATGTTAACCAACCTATTAAAGTACTGAAATCTGTTTTGTACCTTTGTAATACACTGATAACCACCAAAAGCAGGGGGTAATGAGAAAATCTGAGAAAAGTGATGAGAAAGTCAAATGATGAACCAAAGCTCATCACAAACAGCTTTTAAATAATATCATATAGAAGGTGTCATTCACACAATCACTAAACACCATCATGGTAACACACATGAAACTGAAATCATGCATAAACATTAATTTAACAACATTAGATGTAACATAAAACCCTAATGTACAAAACAGCTAGAAGTTTTGAGTTTAGAAGAAGGGTTATTTCAACCAAAAAACATCAAATACAAAAAATGTAACACAGGGAATTCTGGGAATGTCAGTTTATGGTAAATTTCACTGTTCACTGTAAATTTTACGGTCTTTTACCGTTAACCATTTAACAGGTTTTTACTGTAGCATTTTTACATTTTTACAGTACAGTACGGCAATTTTTTACAGTGTAAAGCGAATCTAATTTCCTAATTTATTAAACTATTTTTCCAAGTCTGAACAACTCCTTTTTTAACTCATCTTTTAAGAACGGGGGAACATTAGACACCATAATCGTTTTTGCCGGTTGAAGGGCATTTCTGGAGTAAAAGTCTCCTTTCTGCACAGACCACACGTGTTAAAATCACTCCAGCGCTGTTTATAGGAGAAGCTGACATTTACCTCACATTCCTGCAGACCTCAAACCAAATTACGCAAAATATTCCATGCATGCCAGCAAAAAGCAACTATAGATGAGAAAGAGAAGAAAAATAGGACTCACCCTCATCTTACAACTCTCACTCCCTCGCGCATAAACACACCGAATGATCCTCACGAGCTCTGATGAGTGAAGCCAGAGCGTCTCGATCGCCCCAAGGCGGCTGAGCCCAGTATAGGTCACAAACCCCACCCTTTCCATGTAATCTAATGGGACGCAAGACTAACTGAATAATTAAATTACACTTCAAATATTTGTTTTCAAAGATGGGTTTTGACTTTTTTGTAGTTGTAGGACGCTGATGTAAGTTCAAGTGTTCAATAGAATCAATAGATTTTCTTTTACCTCTTAGATTGTGAGATGTCGTGCTACTACCCGCAAGTTATATGTCAACTGTCCATCTTAACAGTTATTAACCAAGATAGCAACACCAGCTCCGTCTATGTACATACCACTTCACCTCTCTTCCACCTTCCTCTCAGTCTCTCAAAATGTACAGGTGCTGAAAAGCTCAGGGAAAAGAAATGTGCCTCATCGTCGGTAATTGTGAAATGTACACAGCAGCGTTATCAAGAATGGGCTGAGTTATAAATTATAAAAATACTATATATATATATATATATATATATATATATATATATATATATAAATGAACAAATTGTGTGTTGTTGTTGTTGTTGTTGTTTTAGCGTTCTACTGGTTGAAAACCCAATCTGACTAGGAAAAAAATCTTATATTAAAAAATCTGAAGTATATTTGAGGCTATATCAAAGGTGACTCTCTTAATTAAGACAGCAATCACACTCGGTGTCAGTCAATTGGTGTAGTATAATTAATTTAAAAAGCTCTACTGAGAAAATTAAAACAAAGCAAAGCTCAAAGAGAAAACATAAAAGGCAACTTTATAGCTTTCAGATAATAACAGTAAGCTGTAAATAAAATTTGTAGTAAGGTAAATAAATCATTACTTGAAGAAAATACAAAATAGTAAACATGAAAATGAACGAGACAGAACTCTCTTTACTGACTAGTAAAGTAGCCAGAACTACAGGAAAGTTTATCTTGCATATGCATGGAAAAGCAGACGTGGAAGAGTAAGTAGTCGTCCTAATGAAAAACAATGAAGTTGTTAAAAATTAATATCAGATCCATGTATCTTATAAAAATGTTATAGCCTGTTCCTCAGCTCCCTGAACTATGACTTGAAAGGGTTTTTTTTTTCCAGTGTGAATTTTCTGTGCAAGGACCTTAAAAAAAATAAATAAATAAAATTAAAAATAATAATAATAATAATAACAACAACAATAACAATAAAATAAATCATGTAAGATTTTAAATGAGAGACAAATGTGAAAGAAAAAGTGATCAAAACCCCAAAGTCAAAATCACTGATGAGCTCAATAGTCATAAAATGTCATGAGTCCCATGAAATCTGTTCTGCAACTGCTGTGCACGATTATAATCTATTTTAATGTCATGAAGATGATTTGTGTTATAAATCTCTGGATTGGTCATGAAACTCACTGTATGTGGACCCTTGCATATCTTTAAAACTGTTGTAGGAGTAGGGAATAGAAATAATCTGGAAGCATCTCTCTCATCTCTGTATTCTTCATAAACACCAAAGCAAAAACAAAAACATGAACAGCTGTGTGTTAAGAAAGAGGAAAGGAGGAAACGTCAGAGGGAAGGACGAGAGAAACCCAGAGGGTTATTGTTAAACTAAGGGACTTGATTCGATTGATCAGAAAACAAGAAGACATAAACAAGAGAATAATAAAGCTGGTGAGGGAAATGATTGCTTTGAATGATTTTTATTCTGAATTGGATTCTGTTATGGAGGATCTGAAAACATTGAGACTCCAAACCACTGCTCTCACCTCTAAGGGTTATTAAAATGTGAAATGTGTGTTTGCGAGAGGTGAGAACAGCTCAAACAAAATGTTGTAAAGGAGATGCATCTACAACATGGTTACAGATGGACCTTCTAAAAAGATGATTCCACTTCACTCAGTTCTTCCATCAGCTCTGAAATGAAAAAATAATTTCATTTTAAATAGTACATCAAAATAATTCAAAGAGAGAAATACTAAGTGAAAGGACATATTACAAATGTTAATATTACATACAAATATTACAATAATTTTGCTGAAATTAAAGTTTGCATGCATACATTACAGGCACAAATCTCATGTTTCTGTAGTGGGAAAGATTAAATTTATTTGATCAATGACACAATTGTCAACAATATTAAATTATTATTCAGCATTGCCATGATTTTGGCACCAACTTTTAGATTAATCTTTCATTTATTTTACTAAAAATGGCATAATTATTACTGGGAAGTCACACTACAAGTTTCATTCTGCAAAGTTGTATCAAGTTAAGATACATGAGCTAGAGAAGTTACTTCTCATATAGGGGTGTGCAATTTTTAGCGTTCCATAATATCTTAAAACTGATCTTTGATGATCAAAATGACATATTAAGAAAAAAAAAAAATTCTTGTGAAAATAATTTTCTCATGCCATAAAACAACTTGAATTCAATTCTATTGGTATATTTTGCATGCTAATGATAGGAATCTATTCTTTGACGTGATTTGTTACTTAAGTTTGTGACTTACAGTTTTAAGGAGAAAATATTAAGCAAATATGTTGATTAATGGACTGGCACATGGATTGTCTAAAAGCATATTAAAAACACCACATAGACAAATAAACAACATAAAAATCTTTTCACTACAGGGGGATTTTAATTGTTGTTGACTCTTGAGAGTCCATTCACAAAGACTTTTTGAATGAATATTTTGAGTCAATGATCCACCCATTCATTCATTCAATCACTCAGTAGGTTGAATGAATGATTCACTGCATCACTCTTTAAGACAGTGTTAGATCACTGTCTCCATGCCTAGACGATTAAGATCCAGCCCCGGATGCCAGATCCCATCAGAAAATATCAATTTGTCTGGTATCAGAACAACTCGTCAACAATCTAATACCCAAACCCTGTTAACAGGAGGTATTGTCTGGTACCCAAAATACCCAAAAACACTATTAACAGTCTTCTGCCAGCCAAGAAGTTGACTGAGGAAAAAGCTAATGAAAGTGAGGAGCAGAAGCAGTAGATGAAGCAAAGATGGTAAAAAAGAGCAGAGTTTATTGAATAGTCTTAGTTGTGTATGTCTCAATGCTCACACTTCGTCTGGAGAACATAAATCCAACAAGTATTGTTACACCAAACTGATTCACAACAACATCCCATAAACCTTGAGTTTCTATAAACATTCCTTTGTATCTCTTATTCATAGAGACAAACAGCCCTTGAAACCACACAGTCATAAGACTAAACAACAATGGAAAAAATATATAAAAAACAACTATAATATAATTGTTGTGGCAAAATAAAATCGACTCTCACCAAAGTAAGAGACAAACTCAGTCAAATGTCTTTTATAATTTATTCTTTGCAAAGAAGGTCAGACAGTCATACAGAAACACAGGTTAATGCAGAGTGTGACCAGTGGCGGTTCTAGCCAAATTTTACTAGGGGGGCCAAGAAGGGGCCAGTGTTTAACCAGAGGGGCACATTAAAAATGACAACATGATGATATTTAAAGATTATAAACTTTATTTTACTTTAAAATCATACAAACATTTATTATGTACAAGAGTGAGTGCAGGTGCAAAAGAGGTAGGGCCATAAAAAAAATGATAAATACAGTACAGTGTACAAACCTTCGACTCTTGCAACAGGAGAAATGAATCGTAGCTCCTCTATCCAAGAGTAGTTAGTTGTTGCTACGCTCTCATTCACCGAGCAGCGCCACAGTGTTTCGGTGCGCCGCTCTAATTTACCCGTGTAGAACGATGCGTCGCATTAGTTCCGCTTTTGGCGCTCGTGTGTAAGATCTTAATAATTTCATAATTGTTTTATTTGGTCAGCACGGGGGGGGCCACAGGGGTGGCCAGGGACATGTCTACAGAGGCACGGGCCTCCCTAGGCCTCCGTGTAGAACCGCCACTGAGTGTGACCCAGAAGGGAGGCTCACTCCAACTTATATCTCTTCTCTAGCCTTCAAGGTTACATCTCCTAACTGGTAACTTTCCACACATAGTAAGAGTCAGACAAATACATTCTGCTACGTCATACTCCCAAGAATCAAATCTTTATATTTAGGGCCCTAACACCCTTCTCTTATGTCATTCTTATAGCAGGTTTAAATAAAACAGACCTTACACAATATTCCATAAGCACATAGATGAGTAAAATGAATTTTTCTTTAACAATAATCTAAATTACTAATCAATTAATGAATCAATAAAATGAATATATAAATGACTATAATGAGTATTATAACTGATTATATGAATAAATGGAAAAATAAAATGATTAATAAATGAAGAATATACAAAAAGAAAGCCAAACACAACACAAATGTATGGTTGCTCTGAGGCAAAACACACACAGTTTGCATTTGAGGATCGTCCGATCCTTCAACACCTTCTTAACTGAAATAAAAGGATGCAAAAAAGTGTGTACTAAAGTGGAGCAGATGTTGAACTTGACACTGAAGAGTGAGACATCATATCACAGCCATTGTAATGTCCATAGAAATTTCACATGGCCAGTTTAGATCAGCAGCTCTTAATCCTGGTCCTCGTGACCCCCTGCTCTGCACATCTTGTATGTTTCCCTTTAGTGTTAAATTAACACACCTTTTACTTTATCTGTGTCCTACATTTTTTCACCTGTAAGGATCAACGAGTCTGGGCACCTAACCCCACCCTACCTTACCCACTTCACACGTCTATTAGCATAACGCAAACATCACAAGACACACAAGAGCCAATGGCATTTCACAACCAAGGTTGACGTAACGCATCTTCTGGCGACATATTTTGAATTCATGCACAAACAAACTTGGCTTTACGGAGGACGGAGACGGATCGCGTCTATTCCTCTCACAAATCTATCAATTTGCCTCAGAAGACTTGGAATATACTTCTTGAATATATTATGACTGTGGTTTCTGCCTGTTATATTTTGTGTTTTATTGACAAATTTAGGTTTAGGGGCATGGGTTGGGTTAGGTGCTCCTAATTGTGAAAATAATGTAAATACGCTGTTGTGACTGTTTACTTTTAAAAATCACACCGCAACATATATGCAATAATGACAATATTATTACCCAATATATAATTTCATCATGACGATAAAATTCCCACTTCCTTTTGCATCAGCATTACGATGCCAAGGGGTCCTCACCAAGCTAAAAATGATGGGAGTGAGAAAATGTTGTTTAAATTATGCTTAATTTACCACCCTGTTAGCCATTAGTGAAAGGGAAAGTTCACTTGATGCAGTTTTTTTCCCCAATTCTGTTGTTCACCGTTTATTACTAAAACACACACACATACAGTAGAAAAGTTTCCAACTTTGGTTGAAAACCAAAGTTTTAATCAGTAATAATCAAATTATTTAGTTATCTAATTATCGCACACCTCTTAAGATTATCTAGATGTAATGAAGTGATCAAGTCTTTATTAAATAAATCTTCATTAGCATTAGAAATGAAGTATAAACACCAACCTGTTTGTTCTTCGGTATCTTCAGTAGGCGCGTTTCCATTACAGATTTGCGCAAAACTTTGGCGATATTATAGAAATGTCGATTAAAAAGTATTGCGAAATGACAGTGTTTCCATTAAGCGATGTTATGCAACTAAAACATAATTTGTTCCTCTCGCGATAAGTCATGGCAACGGATTTTGGTGGGATTTTGGCTTTAATTGATTGGAAAAGAGGCGTATGCGTGTATCTTTACAGAAGCTGCACGTAGAGCTGCTTCAGAAACGTGTGCGACGCTGCTGCTATAAACAACATCAACTCCGGTGACCGCGTTGTAGCCGCTACATGCCGCAGATGCGTGCGTCATCCACAGTCTAAGCATTAATATCAGAAACGCCCCTTATACTTGAGGCTCATATGAAGTGTTTCTTGGAGTTTATAGTACATTGAACAATGATCATATGACTTTTTACATGCGCCATGTGACCTGTAAATGCAAAAAAAGCATTGCAGTTAGGGAAACATTCCTTTTTCAAATTCTCTGAAAAACCACCTCATGCGAGTGTAAAAACTTTTTTTGCGATATACGGTTTTGCGAAATTGACGCGTTTCCATTAGGCGTATTTTCAAGTCGCAATTTACATTTGCGCATCTTGAAGGGTAATGGAAACGCGCCTACCCTGTCAACACACCCATGTGGGGCCCATAAGGGATGGATATGGGCTGGTGAGTGGGCCCCATCTGGGCTGCCCAGATGGGGCCCAGTTAATTTTGTCCGGGGGTTCCATGGTGGCCCCATGTGGGCAAGCCCAGATGGGCTGAAGGTGGGCTTCACATGGGCCCTAGCTAAAACCCACATGGGCAACCCAGCTAGGGCCCATGTGAAGCCCACCTTCAGCCCATCTGGGCTTGCCCACATGAGGCCACCATGGAACCCCCGGACAAAATTAACTGGGCCCCATCTGGGCAGCCCAGATGGGACCCACTCACCAGCCCATATTCCTCCCTTATGGGCCCCACATGGGTGTGTTGACAGGGAACAAGTTCACGACCAAATTCTTCTAAATATATTCAATTCAACAACTCAAAATAAGCTCAACATATGCATGATATTAACTTAATAAATTAAACTCGTCTGTTCAACGCCATGCTTTAAGGTTTAAGTTACCAAAGCTAACGCTACCCAGCTACCTCACTAAAAGCTAGTTCCAGACCTCTTAACTAACTTAATACTTAAAAAAAAAGGTTTTGGTTAACATACATCATACGGTAAAATCATCCCCTGTTTATTATACACTGAGTTTATTACCTGTCTTTTGTCCACGCGACACTGTAATGAATCCTTAAGACTCAAAGGCGGCAAAGTTGTGATGGGGGTGGAGCTTTCCGGATGAGCGCTGCACAGAGTGCACTGCACAAAGTGCGCACTGCTTACTTTAGGGTTTGAACCATATTTGAATATTTTGTGGAAAAACCTGATGTGCCAAACTTGTCTGTTGAAAGTCATATAGTACTTAAGACCACTAAATTGCTGTGGCTTCTAAATAGCTTAATAGTCTAATAAAATTTGTATAAAAAAATGGACCTAGCCCAGTGGCTATTGTTAGAAAATAGCATACATGTCTGACATAATCAAATTTGAATTGGTAATATCTTAGGAGTGGAGCCCAACTGGAGCCCATAATTAATTTAGCCCACCTACTGCCCATGTGGGGCCCAACGACAAAGCCCACTCTGAGCCCATGCCCAGCTAAAGCCCAACTAGCCCAAGTGAGGCCCATGTGGGCCCCAAGTGGATGTGTTTGCAGGGTAGTGTGTTTGATTCTTTAGGGTTTTGGATCTCTCATCTTCTCTCTGTCCTCTTTAATAAACGTAGTCTTTGCAGATTTCATCTCGTTCTGATGATCTGATGCTTGTCTTCACTTGAAAACTGATGGGAATATTCCAGCATTTATGGGTGAACTGCTGGGTGGGCGGAGCTTCACTGATTATGTGATTGCTGTGGGAGGAGATGATCTGCCAAAATCAAAAATATATCAGTTTTTAATATATGTTTCTGTCTCTGCATCACATTAAATAAAAAAAGTGATTTACATACATAGAAAATCAATTAAATATGTGGAATTTATCTAAACCTGCTAGGGAGGTAACAAACGTGTCTGTGCATGACCCAGAATGTCATCTGGGCCTTAAATAGTAGGATCTGAGTCTTAGAAGTGTGACACAGTAGAATGTGTTTTTGACTTTCTTACCATGTGTGGAAAAATACTGGCTGTTAGGAGATGTAACCTTGAAGGCTGGGGAAGAGATATGAAGCAGAGGAAACCCTCCCTTCTTGGTCACAGTCTACAGGAACTTGTGTTTCTGTATGACTGTCTGACCTTCTTTGCTTAAGAATAAACTCATGAAAAGACAATTGAGTGTGTTTGTCTCTTAAGTGGTGAGATTCTTTTTTTTTTTTTTTTCTGGCCACGACAAATGCAAGTGTCTATT
>NC_066871.1:47735898-47783359 GCF_022985175.1 Labeo rohita
TTCTGCCCACTTTTGGAGTTCAGGCCGCATTTTGGAGATCTCCTGCAGTTTAACTTGGAGAGAGAATCCACCAATTTATTTTGTAACGCGCTTGTCCACGGCGTAATACAGCACAGTAAAACAAAGGTATAAATTGCAATTGATTATTTAATTGTTTAACTAGGTTTTATAAATAATTTCCATGAGAGTTCAAGATAAATCTTTTAATCTTACTATTGGAGCTGAAATGATTATTAAACAGCAAGCACAATGCAAAAGCCACAAGTGAGTGCACAGTGTCCGATTTCACTCACTTGTTTTCATTCACTCATTCGAGTGGACTATATTAGTGGATTGATGTAGTGAGTGAATGAGGGTGTCAGTGCATATAAGTGTATTTTGTTGTACTTTATTGACATCCGCCGATTGTTGAATGTCGCGCGTGAGACTCCTCCCTATATAGCGCCATATGTATATTGTGTTTACAACATTATATAGTTGATTTGTCACTGTTTTGTTTGCTTTCATGCTCATTATAGCTGATGCAAGTTATGTTAAGTATTTCCCGTGACATATTTTAATGTTGTATCAAGTTATTTCACTGCTAATGACTCGAATCATATCATAAAATGTGCCTCAGTCGCGTCTAGTGTAGTAATATCGCCTACTTATGGGCTATCAATGACTGCGATAACTATTTGCACTGACATGGTGATCAACTGCCTTAATTTGTAGGTTATTTTTATACTCGAAAGGATTGCTTTTACATGATAATTGTTTGTAAATGTATCATTTTAATAATTACTCATGTAAGATTATTTTTGTATTCTGCAGCTTCGCGTCAGGTGGTTTTTTCCCTCCGCCTTGTGTATTTAAAATCCTTTAATGCACGACAAACTGTTGATTATCCCTAGTGTAATTGTTTGTATTTTTAATGTGTCATCACAGATACTTGTCCATTCTATTAATGTATTATTCTTATTTTATCAGTCCATGTGCGGAAATAACCAAAATGAGCATCCCTGCAATGTTTGTTCAGGATTTGTTTACCAAAATGAGCATCCCTGAAAGCAGAGTCTCTTCATTAATCAGAGTGATTTCCTGCTGGATCTTTACTCACTCGTGGAAAGCTATGAGATTAGCAGGAGTGTCATTCCAGAAATACTGCCAGTTTTGCTTTCAACACCTTATGTCTGGATCATAGATCTCTCACAGAGAAAGAGCTCCGTCCTCCTGGAAGTGCTGAAACTACAAACACAGAAGAAACAAGTGAACCTGAGCGGATGTTCAGAGGAAGAGAGTGAAGTGATGAGTTTCCTTCAGTGTCTGCCCTACATCTCACAGCTGAGGTGAGAAAATCTTACTCTGGTTGGTGTTTATTTTGTGACTCTCATGTCTTTTCTTGACTTTCTTTAATCATGGCTTTCGAGTCCTCAGGCTGTTCATTTGTTTCACCTCCCTCAGTTTGTGTTATAAATTGAAACATGTTTAAGTTCTTAATGAGTCTTTTAGAATTTGCTCAGAAAATTCAATGCATAGTTAATTTATTTTTCCAATTGTAGTGGTCATGTTAAGTTCTGTAGTGATTTTAATCAAGTATTTATTGTGTTTTTCAGATGTTCTGAGAAGTGTTTGTTAACTCTAGTTAAATTGGTCCAGTTAAGAGAGAATCCAGAGCTGGTGACTTCACTGTTTGAGGTTCTTGACTTCTCCCTCAGTTTGGAAAGACATTTACCCAATAAAACCTGCAGATCTGTGGGGAGATTCTTACGTTTCTCTTCTGAAAGACTCAACCTCACTCTAAAACCTAAAAACATCTCTATCAGAGGAACAAGGCTTCTCTTCAGACACATCACAAACATACACACACTCAGGTACAGACAGCATTAGAAATGAACTTAAAGGCACAATATGTTTCACTGCTAGAGATCATTTATTCAAAACAATAACAAAGATGTAGCTGGATGAGACAGTGACAGAGAGTGGAGTCATGGGATTTGGGTTATTTTTTGGCAGAACCCTTAGCCAATGATCATGCATAATTATGGCACATCGTGAATGTGTAAAACAAACAGCTGTGGCTTGCTAGATGCTGGCAGAGATTGTTGGCTTTGGCGCTACCACTGGTTTCTTTCAACAACTGAAGGTTTTTTCAAAAAGGACACAGACCATTTCACTGGTTAAAATTGTGAATTTCTCTTGATTTAAACATTGTTGGTTACATTTAGCATAATGTTAGCACATCGGTTAACAAAATATCTAGAGGTTTTGGATATTTTATTGAAAAAATCAAAATATTGTGCCATTTTTAACATTTCAAATGCATTTTTTTTTTTTGTTGTTGTTGTTGTTTCATTTAATCAGTGTTTTTTTGTTTGTTTGTTTCAGGTTGAGTGGTTATATGGTTGTGAGAGCAGTGCAGGCATTGAGATCTATGAAGGTTCGAGCTCCCATCACTGTTAATAAACTCACACTTGATCCAAATGTGGAACAACAGTCAGAGAGGAATCAGTCCAGAGTCCTGAGCAGCTTAGCCATTCTTCTGAGACTCTGGACTGTCCAGTGTTTGAACTTGAGTGGATGCAAGATTCAGTCTGTTTCTGTGTCTGTCCTACTGTGTCACCAGGGACCAGTGACTCTCAGGTCTGACTGTTGTAAACATTTCAAGTTTTGATTTTATATCAGTAATAATAATATACAAATATAATAAACTCTCTGTGTGTGTGTGTGTGTGTGTGTGTGTGTGTGTGTGTGTGTAGTCTGTCTGACGTGACTCTCCAGAAGATGGTTGAATGTGTCTATGAAGCTCAGGAAGATGAACTGACTGAATGCTTCCTGCAGAAAGTGAACAATGATCTGACTTCCTGTTCCCTAAACTGGGAAGAGTTTCATTATTTCCTGCAGCACAGAAATCAACAAATCACTGTGAACCTCAGAAAGAGTAACATTCAATGCAGAATCAATGAAATTCTGCCATTCCTGAACCAGATTCAGTTTAAACGGTAAAAACTAATTATTTCTTTGAGAAAATCTGCATGTAAAATGTATTGGTTTTCATTTTTGTGCAGAAAAACATAAACTTAATAGTATGATTAAAAATACAGCAATTTAATAACAATAAATATGATGTGTCTGTACAGTATGAGCTCTGTCTTCATGCTGTGTGTAATCAGAGAGATCTATGAGTCCGGCTCTGCTGGTTTTGTGTCCGGTCTGTTGAGTTCAGTGGAGAACTACATTAATCTGCAGTGCAGAGATCTGGACTCTGTTCACTGTGACGCCCTGCGCTTCACACTGCAGCACTGCACTGCAGCTTCACTCAACCTACAGTGGACCTCCATACCAGAGGAAGAGCTGGAGAGCATTCTGCCTCTCTTCACACAGTATCGTCACTCACAACAGTAACATAAAGACAGTAAGGTGTGTGTCTGAGTGTCACAATGTTAACCAAAGTTATTTGAACTGTTATTGAAATGGCAATATCTGGGTTAAAATGCTTTAGGTTTGAATCAGAAGCACTTTGTTGATCACAGTGTCATCCATTAATAATAATCATCCCTTGATGAAATTAATATTTATCTACACAACTAATTTCAAGCATTTAAAGATGAAATGTTTTAGCCGTGAAAAACAAATTTGGTCATGTGTGCCCAAACTAGTAGTTCATATTGTTGTACAACAGAGTGAAAATCATTAAGGGTAATGGCGTTAAGTGTGTTTGTCTCATTTACATGTTTCTGTTTAGCAGAAATTTTTATCTAAAGTAACTTGCAAATGAGGAATCCAGGCAGTGTGTTGTGTTTAATATCAGTGTGTGTTTGTATCTGTAGGCTCTTCAACAACAGTATTGAATTCAGAGAAATCTTCAGCACAGACCCACGATTTGAGATCTGCTGATGTAAACTCTCTCTGGAATCAGGTCAAATAACAAGTGGGGAATAATGAAGTAATGGGTGTAAAAAGTTTTGAGGAATCTGCCCATCAGAGTCCCAAAGAAAAATCAAGCCAACAGATTGTAAACCACATTTTTTTTTTTTTTTTTTTTTTATCATCACTTTAAATCATAATCAACTTTTTCAATATCCACTTTGTTGCAGTTGAAAGCAACAACAATTTGTTAAAAAAGCATGTGCATTGATTTAGCTGATCTTCAGCTCTTCATGCTAAAGAAGAGACAGATCATTTGCAAGCAGGAAGTGTTTCACTGTCTGAATTGCAAACACAATACAAGAGAGACATTATAGTCAGGAAATCACACTGACCTCATTCCTGTGACTGAAATGTTTGGCAGGAGGGTCAGAATCACTTTTGTTTTTACACCTACAGTATTAAATGACCTGGTACTAAAGCAGTTAGGATATGTCACAACTCTATACAGATGTTTACTGGCAGATTTTTTTTTTAATTAATTAAATTTTATTTATTATTTATTTGATAAGTTTATTTTTGTGTTGAATCCTGTGTAGTGTTCTTGGCCAGTATTAAACCGTGGATATGATGCAAAACGACAATTGAAGTTAGTTATTTATTATGTTTATCAACATTTTACTTAAGCGTCTGTTCACACTCATAACTTAAATCCTGGCAAAATGCAACGTTCTGCCCGGGTCTATGATTACAGTACAGTAAAAATTAAATTCACTATTCTCTGTACTCTCAGCTGATTTGCAAAACAGTACAGGGGTGTAAAAAGTACTCCAAAATTATATTCAAGTTAAAACTAGGGTAGACCAGTTCAGTTGGTACACTTTTTGCTTTTTCCATTATCACAGCAAAACTAGGGACTAAAAATACATTTTTCGTATGACGTTTCCTTTGGGCTACTTGTCTACTAAAATAATAATAATTATTAACATCATATTAACAGTAGGTCATATTTGCTACAATTAGCTCAACTTCAACAGTTTTTATTTCCATTCATAACCTAATAAATATAAAAACACTAAACATAATAAATAAATGATACATTGTGTCTCAACTGTACCCCGCTGACCACCTCAAACATTTCTCTAGATTTTACAGCGATGTTAAAAAAAAATAAAATAAAATAAAATATTCTACTCTTTTCCCTTTCTAGCTTGTACTTATCTGAACAATGCCTGTTTTATGGTATTATGAGCACTTCCTATGTCGTTTTGCCTCTTTAGGACAAATCGCTTGACATATTCCCCACTTGTAAGTCGCTTTGGATAAAAGCGTCTGCTAAATGAATAAATGTAAATGTACTAAAGAAATATATAAGATATGAATATAAAGTGTATATAAAAATTGCACATCAAAAGAAACCAGTAATACATCACTAGGCACTAGGTTTATTGAGTCAATGAAAGATAACATATGCGTAGTATCCTTTAAGAAAGAAGACATTTTCTCACAATACGGTCTCATAAAAAAATCCACAAAAGTAGATACTGAAGACATTAATGAGCCAATACCGGCTACTATTGGAGGACCTGGTGGGGATTCAAGACTTTGTGAATTTATATAAAATAGGGTTCTTGATTTTTAATCATTAATCATTAATCATTAATTCCAGTTCTCTTTTTGTAATTTGCTCCATATTAAACATTGAATCAAGAACAACATGAATTTCATTTTTAAACATTTCAGTAGGGTCACTCGAAAGTTTTTCATTAAAGTCCACATCCCAGAGTTGTCTTTCACATTCCCTTACATCAGTGGTTCTCAATCCTGGTCCTGGGGGTCCACTGCTCTGCATATTTTGCATGTCTCCCTAATTTAACACTTCTGATTGAGATCATTAGCTCATTAGTTCAGTTCATGGATCTCTCTCCTAATGAGTTGATGATCTCAATCGGGTGTGTTAAATAAGGGAGACATGCAAAATGTGCAGAGCAGCGGACCCCCAGGACCAGGATTGAGAACAACTGCCTTACATAATCAACATTATTCTGAATGACAATCACCCCTCCCTTATCTGCTGGTTTTACAACAATTGTCCATTTGTAAATCATGTAAGGCATTTTGTTCTTCTCTGGTTAAATTGTCATATCTTAACTGTGTATCCTTAAGTAAAATCCCAACATCATGTTCAACTAGTCTACAAAATATTTCAGTGGATGCATTTCGGTTCATCGGTGGATTAAAGGTACTCTTTGGTTTAAAAGGAGTTATACTATTGTCCGCTTGAGTGGATAATGAACCATATTTTTTTGTTGTTGTGATTGTGAGCCTTAATTCCGTAATTCCTTAATTCTGATGTTTCTAAAGAATTTAAACAAATCCATTTCAATATTAAAATCAGTTTCTTCAAAATTAGGGACAAATGATAGTCCCTTAATCAGATGTGTCTCACCGATATGTGAGAGACATTTAATATCTTACTGGAGTGGTTGAACATCGTCACTTCCTGGTGACATGTTTGGTTATAAGAAATGAGTCATAAACTGTTTTGAGAGACATTTACATGTTTGTTTACCTTAATCCAGTGTTTTGGTTCATTACTTGTTTGATTTATATCTGTTTAACAGTAATGCAAAACTGTTAGGGGGTAAAAAAATAGTAATGCCACAATAATCACACTTCTGGAAGAGCAGATTGTTGTGGAGGAACAAAATGATCGTACACATTTTGGAAAAATAAATTAATAAATAAAAGATTACATAAAGATACATATGTGTTCACTTTTATCCTGCACTTTTGTTATGTTCTTTTCTGATTAATGGCTGCTTAGCATTACTGTAAAACTTTGAGAAAATACCATTGCTGCAGACTCAGAATTAACTACATTCTACTATTTCTTTTCTTGTTCGAATAGTAGCTGTTTTAAAAGATGTAATATTCACAAAATATGTTGTGGTAAATTAGAACTGTCTTCTTTTTGCTTGAGTCCACAGACGTGTTACTGTTTGTAATTAGACATGATTAAAATGTTTTATAGATGTTCAGGTCTGACTGAACCAATTTGGACATTTTTAGAACCTGTGGTAAGTTCAGATGTGTAAACCTCAAGACATAACTGATTGCCTTTTCACGATGTTACAGAATAGGTGTGACTATTTTATATGCAGGCGTGTATACTTAAATTATATTAACACATTAAATTGAATTAACATATAGTAAAAACATCCAGAAGATTACACTTTTAGACATCCAGGGACAGGCAGAAAAGATGTGCAATTCACGTTAAGATAACATCAAAGACGTCGGTTCAAGTTTCATTTTGGAACTATTTTTGGTAACGCTTTAGATTACAGCCCGCAATGTACTGCGTAATTAAACAGAATTTACAGTGTTGTGAATTTGACTCATTGTTTTTTTTTTTGTTTGTTTTTTTTTCCTTTGTACTACATATCCCACAATTCCTAGTCAACTTCATTTAGGGTCAACTCCATATATGGTGCACTACATTACCCATATTCCCCTGCTTAAGGTCTATAGACCTCACTTTCTTCCTTTGTTCCTTTCTTGTGTGGGTGTTTGAATGGGCACCCAACCATGTCCTTTGAGTCCTTCGCTTTGGATATGTTAAGCAAGTTTGTTTTTCAGTTGTATAGTTTAAATTTGTTTATTTGTGTTTAGTTGTTTAATCATTATGTGGATTATGTACAACACTGATGTTTATTGATGAGTTATTTGTATGATTTTGATTTCTTTTTATATATTGTTTGTAGTGACCTAAAAACCATCCTGTTTATCCTGGGCATCCACTCCATCATATTTATCATGGTAGTCCTGCATCATGTGAATTCCTGCACTGCATTTGATGTCAGTGGCTAAAGATGTATTGTTCTTCACAAAGTGGCATTAAAGATAGCAAAGGACTGCATTTTCTCCAGGTAAATGGAGACATGTAGGTAAATGGAAACAATGGTTGGGGGATAAGGGGTAATGACTTAGAAAATTAAAAGTATTTATACTGTTAGTATTTCATAAGTAAGGTGTAGCTATTCTAAGATTACGTGGTATGCGTGACCTACTATGTGCTATGCAACAACAGTGTGATTTAGAACAAGTTGCTGTAAGAAATAGTGATGAGGACGTTGAAGATCTTGTTGAAGAATAACTTTTATTACAGCGTAGCAGTGACAAAGTACAAGCAGCATTTCGGATTCAGCGGAGTGAGAATGAACCCCGAGCATCCTGAGCTCAAACATTTTATACTGCATTACGTTCATCTTCCTGCTAGACGTGTAAATTAAGTTTCGTCTTGAATGTAAATTGTCGATAACAAGGAAAGTGATAGCCTTCCGTTCACACATCTTTGGTAGTCTTTCAGGTGGGAACAACCAAACGTTAAGGTGATAAGATTATCTAGAATCCCTAGCAATTCTATTCATGTACCCTATTATTCAGCAGATGGTTCTTCATAGCCTACTGCCGCTTCCATGCTACAGGTACAAAGTAACTTTTCAGAGATGATATTTACATATTATTGAGATTGGAACAAATTATCTTTATAATAATTAAGATCTTTGTAGAGAATAGAGAGTCTAATGCATATCTTGGAATTTCTTAAATTACCTTATTGTAATAACACAAAATATATGATGCAGTATTTATTTTTACACTACGTACTGGGTACTTTGATAGTATTATTACAACATATATATTATACAACATTGATACAAATAGTAAACTGTAGTATACTATAGTATAATTTAGTAATTTTACTTAAGAATGTATGCTATAGTATTTATTAGTGTTTCTTTATGTGGGATCATGGAGATTACTGAACAACACCACTGAAATTATGTAATGAGTTTCTGCTATGATTTGGTTTCGAAATTTTACCTGATGAATTGTATATACTCACCTCCACAGAGAGTCACGTGAGCAGCATTGTACTGTCGAAGTGCAATACAGTGAAAAACTACAGATTACCTTCCAGCTGCTCCCAGGATATAACTTTCTTGTACTTTGTATACGTGGTTGTAAATTTGTTTTTTTCTCTATTCTGTTCTTGGAAAAGTCCTGTTAAAATTTTGTTAAATAATAAAAATATTTCTTTGTTAACTTGAGGTCTTTGAACCTTGCATTTGACTATGTAATACAGGTCATTGTTAATAACTTTGAAACATATCTATTGTAGCATTACTAAAATTGTTTAATGTTACACTTACATGGTAACTACAGGTAACAAGCAATCACTTTAAATTACAGCCCGCAGATGTTACACTTACACAATAACTACATATAATAAGGGTGTATGTTTGCACAGTAGTTGTGTATTATGATGTTATATTTATATGTTATATCATGGGAGCATCTGGAAACAGGCAACCTATAGTTTTTCCACTGTATTGCACCTCGACAGTACAAAGCTGCTCACGTGAATTGCTGTGGAGATGCAATACTCTTTCATCAGGTAAATTTTCATATGGAAATTTCTATACCAAATCATAGCAGAAACTCATTACATAATTTCCCCATATTTCAGTTGTGTTGTTCAATAATCTCCATGATCCCATATAAAGTACATAGTGTAGAAATATACTGCATCATATTTTTTTGTGTTATTACTATATGTCAACTTGTTCTAAATTATACTGTTGTTGCCTAACATAGTAGATCATGCATAACATGTAATCTTAGAATAGTTAAACCTTACTTATGAAATACTAACAGTATAAAAGTTCAAACACATTTGGTGGCCTGTGTGATTTTCATTACTGCTCCTCTGAACCTAAATACTGGTCCAGCATACCTCAATCTGAGAGTGACACGAGTGTTACATGCATGAGCAGAATTAATTGTTTTTTTTTTTTTTTTTTTTTTTTTTTTATAAAGAATGCATACATTATACAGTACACACCAGGATGAATACATGATCAAATACTTTTTTTAGGCACAGATTGCATGTGTTATGATTTCATAGCCCACTGAGTGTGATGGGCAAAAAGAGTTCACTAACGACACTCCAGAGTTCGAACGTTGATGTAAACATTTCCTGGAAAAGGAAAAGGACTGAATTTTGTTCAGGCAGACAGAAGGAAACCACAACATTATTCTCCACACATTTCTGACACTTCATCTCATTGTTGGTTCTCATACACCGATAAAGAGGCACTATTGCATTAATGTTTTTAAATTCTTGTTCGAGAACGCTGCGCCTGTCATTCTGCCAGACATCTTGGAAGACAAAAACATTACTTTTTTCTTTTCTTATATTCATCCAGTTTCTAAGGCCTTCCAGAATACTGTCGGCACTCTGAAGGCATGTTTTCACACAAGGTGAGTTGTACGAATAAAACACTACACAGTCCGCATTGGATTTTTCATTTAAAAGCTTGTCCATGAGAGATGTACCTACAGGATAGAGCAGAACATGCTCAGCGTGTTCATCTTTTGTTTTACTTATTGGAACTGGCCGTGAAGCAATAACATTTTTTGATGATGTGCAGAGGTCACATTTAATTTTCCCATTAAGAAGATTTCTCACATTTGCAGCATCTACCAAGTTGAACTCATTCTGGATATCAGATTTTTCATTTGTACACTGATCCTGGTGGACAGCGATTGCAAGTGCATACTGAAAATTTTTTTTCCCTTGCTTTGGCTGGACACTGGAAGAAATTTAAATAGCATTGGTCATCACAATTCTAAGGAAACATAGCATTTTCTTTGTTCCATGTGCATTTTGACAAGTTTACATGCACTCTACTAATTCAAAACTGAATATATTCAACAACTTTTTGCATAAATGTACCTACTTGTCATAAAAATACTGGGTCATTTTTTGAAGGCACACAGTGTTCACACCCTGAATGCCTCGAACATGCAGATGAAGAAGACAGAAGAAGATGATAAGACCCCTCAGTGGTACCACATATGCCTAAAGTGAAAACATCACCCATTTCAGCCCAAAACTTGAGTTAAATTCATCCAGTAGATGATCTGAAGAACCAGAGTGTTTAAACTTAGAAAAGAAAAGTAAGTTTACTCATTAAATTGAAGCTTACCATTGCGGCTTTTGACTTTTGATTTCAGAGATGAAGTGCAGTTGTTTACCTTCTGATAGTGCTGATGATCGGGGGAGATGAAGCATATATAAAGACCCAAATGTAAGTTTATCATTTACTAAGTCGATTAGTGTTTAACTTTTGTGCTTCTCACTTTTGATTAAGTTAACTTATAATCTGTGACGTCCTCTGTATTGATTTAGGGAAAAGCAACAGAATTATGTAGAATTAATGCAAATGTGGCACAATATGGTACAGCATGACCATACACAATAAACAAAATAAACAGTTTAATAATTATTACACAAAACAATTAATTAAAAAACATTTATTTAGCCAAAACATTACAAAAACGTCAACTCACCCTCAAGCTGATCCAAAATGTAAATATCTTTGTTTTGCTAAACAGGAAGATCTTTGGAAAAATGTAGATTACCAAACATATCTCAACCCCTACTGACTAGAACTTTTTTCCAAATATGGTAGTAAATTTGTGGTAAAGCTGCTTTGCAACATGAAAAGCGCTATACAAATATCCTACTTTGTGTTCAGCAGAATTTTAATCTCGCATGTAACACAATTGTTCACGAAAAAATAACTTAATTTTAGCATTTACTTTCAATTTCAAGTGTAAAATGGCAAAACATGCTGGGAAGTAGAAATCCCAACCCAGTTCCAGTTAAATTTAAAGCAGCAGTCTGCAACTTAAACCTCTTTGTCACCATCTCGGTTTGAAACCAGCAATTGCAGTTATTTATGGAATAATCATCTTTATGTGTGTAACGTAGTGAGGGAGACATGAAGTGGGTGGATCCATGGTAAAAAAAACAGGTATATGAGGAGCAAGACACAAGAGTAGTCTGTGAAGCAGGTGAGGGTCGATGAACGGTGAATGTTATCCAAGGGGCAAGGAAAAAGGGCGAGACAGAACAAACGATACAACAAAGCATAAATTCAAAACACAGAGAACTAAACAAGAACACTGGAAACTGGGACAAGGCTTCGTATGAAAGGTAACACAATACAATACTCAGCCAATACTGAGCGGAAGTCCAAGACTTATATAGGGTCTCTGATTGGCTGCAGACGATCAGCGCAATGGCTGATGGGAAATGCAGTCCAGGGTGTGGTGCAACAGTCAGTGTAATGTAAATGTGAGAGGGTGACATCTGGTGGTGATCGGACTGAAGCTCACTGGCCAGATTCGTGACAAGGTGTGTTGAGCTTGGGCACTCTCATCATTGTTCAAGAGCAGGTTAAAGCTACACATACCAAACTTAAGGGTGAGTGCTCTGACCAAGACTTAAGTGACCTGATGGATAGTGTAGAAGAAATGGAAACAAGTAAAAAAAATGTGTATGAGCTTATAAGATCAGTTCAATCCATTCCTTCTACTGAAATTAGAAGAAAAATTGATTCCTGTACAGCAGTAATAGTGAATATAATGAGGCAGATGAAAGTGCGTATGAGTGAAGTAGGATAAGAGGAATTTGATGCTAATGCAGAAAATGCAAGAATTCATATGGTGCTTGACAAAGAATATGCTCAGTCAATATTTACGAGCTTCAAGTCTATTCGTAGTCACCACTCAAGCTGCCCATCAGAACAGCAGAGCATCATCACAAAAAGAGTAGAGTGTGCCGCACAGTTGGCTGCAAAGCAAGCAGAGATGAAGATGGAGGAGGCTATTGCTACTCAAAGGCTAGAACTTAAAAGACTGGAGTATCAGAGAGATCTTCAAGTAATAGCTGCAAAGGTCAAGGTATACTCTGAAGCTAAATTCCTGTAATGGTAGTAGAGCAGCAAGCATTGAGGTAGCCAACTGTCCTTTAGCATCTTCCAAGGAAATTAAGAAGGAACACACATATAAGACAGATAACAAAAAACAGTCAAACCATACTAATGGTGAAGCATCAGCAGTACAAGCCTTGCATGACACAATGGTTCTCAGCAAACTTCCTGTACCTGTACCTCGGTTTTCTCAGGGGACCCACTTAAGTTCTTAGTGTGGAGAACAAGTTTCAAGGCATTAATAGAAAGGCGTTGCAGAAATCCAGCTGATAAGTTGTTCTACCTACAAAAATATGTCAGCGGTGAAGCTCAGTCTGTATTAGAAGGAAGCTTCTACAGAAAGTGCGATGAAGCCTATGATCAAGCATGGGAAGCACTGAATTCTCGGTACGGCCATCCATTTGTAATCCAGCGTGTGTTCCAAGAGAAACTAAATCACTGGCCAAAGATTGGTTTGAGAGAATCTGTTAAATTGAGACAATTCAGTGATTTTCTGACAGCCTGCAGCAATGCAATGCCACACATTAAAAGGCTTCAGGTGTTAAACGACTGTGAGGAAAATCAGAAAATGCTACAAAAACTTCCTGACTGGCTGACGTCTCATTGGAATCGGCATGTAACAAAACAGCTAAGATGATTGGAGGAATACCCTACTTTCAAGGAGTTTACTGATTTTGTGCCACAAGAACCTGAAATAGCTTGCAACCTTGTAACGACCTTTCATGCCCTAAAGCTGGCTGAAGAGAAGCCATCTAGAGAAGTCAAGTGCTCAAAGTATAATGCATTCGTCACTAATGTGAAAGCATCAAATAAATTAAGAATAGTGTCAAAAACATACAGCGTTGGAATAAGCAACTCAGTTGATTCAAACAGATCCAATAAAGTCAACACTGCAAATTCAGGTTCAAACCCAGTCACTTGCAGGTTTTGTGTAATTATAGGCTGTTTCATAACTTAGTTACATAGTAAGTACATTTTGTTTCATGTAAGTACAACAGCTACTACTAAGTACTTAATTAGGTAATTACTCTGTATTATGACACCTTAAAATAAAGTGTTACCGAATAAACATTGGCAGGGCCTTTGAAAGGTGGCATGAACGAGGAAGGAGCGATAGAGGTGTGCAGATAACATTAGCCATGGGACCAACAGGAAACAACAATGACATGGGTAAAGCCCACCGCACAGCAAGACTCAGATGGTCACGACAAGTTGCAGCAACATATGCCCAAGATAGAAGTAGGGATCCTGAGATCGAGAGATGTTGAGATCGAGAGCCCGAGGAAAGAGGCAGAACCTTAGGGAGGGCCAAGTGGGCCGTAGCCGAAGGAGTTTAGGAGTTTAATGTGGTTTTCACTCCCGTATTTTACTGAAATTTTACTGATTCTCTGTACAGAATGTGATTAAGCACTAACAGGGGAACTGACAACCAAATGTATCAGAAGCTTGCACTTGGCCCTAGTCTAGTCGTTGTTTAGTTTGTATTTTGTTCATGTTTGCAAACTACATTTGGGTTCACGTCTACTTGCCATCAGTGGACTTTGTTACGCTAACAATAAAGATTAACATACCTGTTTACAAACCTCCTTATTTACTTTAAGGTCCACTGTAGGGCAGTGATGCATGTCCTTCTATAAAATTGTCCACGCTTACAGAAGTTGTTTTTTTAATCTCTGGGTTATATAAGCAGGACTAAAGGTTATTCACATTGATTTGGGGAAACTTATTCCCATTCCAAACATTCAGTGAGGACAGACAAATTGTTTCTCATTGGACACACTTTGCATACTTCATTAAAATGCAAGCATAACAGTTAAAGGTGTCAAAAGCAATAACCCACCTGCAGAAAGTGCACAATGTAAAATGGGTTTAAAAGGGTTCACAAACTCTAGATGGCGCAGGCTGACGGGCGTTAATGTAACTGATGATATTCACAGGCTTATACCACTTGGCACAAGCTGATTGGTTCACGTCGCGTACGCAACTAAAGTTTGAACCTTTACCTTTAAATGGCTGGTTGGCATTCACTGGAGCCTTTCGCAGTACTGCGCTTTCAGAGTTCCTCTGAAACCCAGCTAGATAAGTAAACGTTCTCACTCTTATTTTAGTGCTGTATTGCGTTCGTCAGCTTACATTTCTAAAACTAGAAAACATATAGTCGTAAAACTATGCGCAGGTTTTTCGCGAGAGAAGTAATTACTAAGCATGCTGTGTTCATATTAGCAGCAGCAGCACCTTATAGTTCATGTTTATGTAAATACAACGCCAAGTGAAACCGTAAAGTGAAGGGGATTACCTTTTTTTGTCCGAAACCTTTTATGTTTTAATATTATCTTGAGTATTCTCATCTATATTAAGTGCGAATGTGTTGATTTCAGAAGATGCACGCCACAGTGGGATTGGCTGCAGTGGCGTTCACAGTTTTTTTTTTTTTTTTAAATATAGTTTTAAGTCAAGGCGAACTTGTATAACGGTCTTCGTTTAATGTCCTATTGTCATCAGGCTACTTCTTAAACCAAAACAACTTAAATGAGCAAAATAAATAATATACGTGTACTCGTGGCGCATTGCAATCCACTTCAGAAGGGAGCGCTCGCTCTTAAAGGGGCCACATCTGTATTTCACTCATTACATTTGGTTCAGCCATAGTGAAGAGTCTATTATGAAAGTCACGTTTAGTGGTAGTTTAAAGATAATGAATCATGAATTTGTTTAAATTTAAAGATACCACTACCAATAATAAATTGGTTCAGATTAGTAGCCCATTTACATAGCAGCATAATAGTAGGGCACTTTTAAACTTGGAATTTATCTATTTGTTTATTCAGCAGGGTTAACAGCAATTCTAGTACTTTCATAGAGTGTAGCAGCAGTATCCATAGAAATTCAGATTACGTTATTAGCAAATTATTAATAGCTGCATGCATAGCAATTAAATGTTTTATTAGTAGCAGTAGTAGGTAGACCGTAGTTGCTGAAGTTTCAATGGCTGAACATGGATACGTGAACTCTTCAAGTGAATAGGAATTATTTGCATTTTGTTTATTTATAAAAGGGGCTCTAGCAATTAGAAGTACTTCTACAGCTGTAGCAGCAGTATGCATAGCTAGATGCAATATTAGAAATTATATTAGCAGCAGCTGTCACGCTCAGACGAAGCACACGAACAACGACGTAAATAAACGAAAGGTATTTAATAAATCCAACGGGGAACACAGGAGACACAGGAACACAGGGTAGTAACATCAACGTCCGACAAAGCAAGAGGGGAAACACACGCTATATATACACACAGACTGATTACAGACACAGGTGTAGATAATGAGGGAGAAACCAAAACACACAGAACTGCAGGGGAGATAATGGGAGAAACCAACTAGAAAGTCCAGGGGTGTGACATTACCTCCCCCTCCCGGAAGGCGCGTCCTCGCGCCGACAAACAGGGACAACAAGATGTACAAAGTCTTAGGAGGGGGCTTCGGTGGAGGACGGACTCCTGGGAGGAGGGCAAACGATGGAGTCCAGGGTGATGACGGGATATTCCATGGAGGTGATGATGGAGGGAGGAGCCAAGGAGGTGACAGGAGGGGGCTGGAGCAGGAGGAGCCAGGTAAGACCCAGACCGCAGCCATGATGAAGCCCCACGGTGGAGCCGATGGAGGGAGGAATCATGGTGGAGGAAAGGCTGGCGACTCTATGGGGCCGACCGACGGAGGCGGAGCAGGTGGTGGTAGAGCCCGAGGCGGAGACGGAGAGCCGATGATCCTTGGCAACACCGAGGATCCGGAGGGCCCAGGCGGAGCCCAAGGCTCTGGTGACCGAGGCGGAGGCAGAGATCCGGAGGTCCGCGGCGGAGCCGGAGCAACTGAGGACCGAGGCTGTGCCTGTGGGAGGGAGGAGGTCCACAGAGCCGGAGGGACGGAGTGACAAGGCGCAGCCAGAGGAGTAGAGTCCAGAGGCGAAGGTGGGGTGATGACTGACCAGGGCGGAGCCGGAGGGACGATGGAGCCCGGTGGAGCTGGTGGACCGACGGGCGACGGTGGAGACGAGGGAGCTGAGAGACGGGGTGGAGCCGCAGGGTCGGAGGGCCGAGGTGGAGTCCAGGACTCAGAGGCTGGAGGCGAAGATGAGGGATCCTCCAGCCATGACACCGATGGAGACTGGCAGACCTGCAGCGAACCCACCGCACAGATGGTGGGCTGAGGGTGAGCAGATGGGCTGCCAGGAGACAGCGGTGGCGGGACTGAGGCCGCAGAAACAATAGACAGAGGGAGGGTGGGTGGGAAATCCAGGCAGTCAGGTAATTTAGATGGTGGAAGAAGAGCGGGCATGTCTTTATATACATCTTCAGAGAAATTAATCAGATCTTGTTCTAGGTTGTCAGGCAGTTTAGATGGTGGAAGAAGAGCAGCATGTCTTCATATATATCTTCAAAGACATTAGTCAAATCTTGTTCCAGAAAAATTTGTCCCAGATCCAGGCGTTGCTCACCCTCAGCGGTGGTGCAGTGGGCGGTGCTGTCCTCAGCACCCTCACGCCCATCAGGAACGTCCACCGTCGCGGGAATTGTGGCCGGCTCTCGCACCTGGTCAGACGCAAATTCCTCCAGCTCCGTAGCGATCGCTCGCTCTGTCGCTCCGATGGGCAATGGCTCCTCGGTCGCGCTGGTAGCGTGGGATCCATCTGCGGTGGGCTCGGGCTCGGGCTCCGCGTGTCGGGGTGGTGGTTGGCTGGGTTCTGGGTCCAGAGTGGCACTAGCGAGATTCTCCAAGGAACAGGCGGGGAACGAGGGTTTGTTTCTCGCCAGTGTCCACTCCACAAATGCGGCAAAATCCGCTCGAGGGCCGTCCTCGGACGACGGCGCTCTGCATGATGCGTTGAGGCTGGCGTTATAAAATGCACAGAGCGCGTCATCCGGGTAGCTGGTGGTGTGAGCTATTAGCTGGAACATGATGGTATATCCCTCGAGCGGTAGATCCCCCTGCTTCAGCCGAAGGAGGATGAATTCTGGACGGAATAAGGAAGCCATAGGGGAAACACAACGGAAACAAAAAACTGAGGAAAAAGTAACGGAAAATAAAACAGAGGGGAAGGTACGAAAAAACTGTTTCGGTCGGACGTTCTGTCACGCTCAGATGAAGCACATGAACAACAATGTAAATAAACGAAAGGTATTTAATAAATCCAACGGGGAACACAGGAGACACAGGAACACAGGGTAGTAACATCAACGTCCGACAAAGCAAGAGGGGAAACACACGCTATATATACACACAGACTGATTACAGACACAGGTGTAGATAATGAGGGAGAAACCAAAACACACAGAACTGCAGGGGAGATAATGGGAGAAACCAACTAGAAAGTCCAGGGGTGTGACAGCAGCTTGCTTAGCAAGTCAAATTATTATTGATAATATCGCAGCGGCAGCAGAAAGTACTTTAAACATTTTCAGTTTAACGTATGGGGTAAGTAACTCTTTAATGTGAAATGGCCATTTTATTACTTTTCCTTATTTAACAGGGCTACAGTAAAATGTTGGCTAATTTTAATAGAGGCAGCATGCAGAGCTATTTCGGATGCAATGTTAAATAACATTAGCAGCGACAAACTTAGCAACTTAGATTATTATGGTTTCTAATATAGCAGTGACAACATATAGTACTTTTAGTTGCATGAAATTCCAGTGAATTGTAAGTAAAGTGAAATAGATATTTTATTACTTTTGCTATCTAACAGGCCTACAGTACTTTTGCAAACTCTTCAAAGTGAAATAGGCATTATTTGATTGCGTTTGCTTGTTTAATTAAGAGGCTTATAGCAATTCTAAGTACTTTTGTGCAGTTGTATCAGCAGTACGTTTAGTTATTTAGATTTAACATGTAGTGAATTTTAATAGCTGCAGCATGTATAGCAAATTGAGATGCAATGTAAGAAATTTTATTAGCAGCGTCTGCATAGAAAACCAATTATTATGTTACCAATTTAGCAGTGGCAGTAGGAAGTACCTTAGTTGATTGAAATTTATTGATAAGTTAATGCATGATGGTAAGCGAACTCTCAGGTCAATAGGCATTTTATTACTTTTGCTTATTTAACAAGGCTTACAGCAGATTTGTGAACTCTCCAAAGTGAAATAAGTATTATTTGATTGTGTTGTTTATTTAATAAAGAGGCTATAGCAATTTTAAGTACTTTCTGCAGCTGTAGTAGCAGTATGCGTAGCTATTCAGGTTGCAATGTCTGCCATTTTATAGCATGCCATACATAGCAAATTCATATGCAAGGTTAGAATAATAATTTTAGCAGCAGCATGCATAGCAAGTCAAATTGTTATCAGTTTAGTTAAGTGTAAGCAGTTTAGTTTTCTTTGTGCAATAGCCGCAGCCTGCATAGGCATTCAGTCATTGAGAATAATAATTTTCTCAGCAGCAGCATTTATAGCATTTCAGGTCACACATTTATTTGGTCACAATTAATATAAATAGCAGCAGTATGTATAGTGAAACGAGATGGCTTTAACAATAATATTGCAGCATAGTCACTGCAAAGCAGACACTGCATTAAAATAAAGTAGTAAAGGTTATTTTAAAACTATTTGCTCAAGCCACCCAAGCCTGAGTCAGGTGGTTGCTGGGGGTTACTTCATCTATCAGCCTACAGCGTGATTGCTGTTTGTTAAAGACACACATAGTAAGCATTTCAACCTAGGTAAGTTTGAGCACATTCAAGTACGTATCATGATGCGGTTTTGTTATGTTTATAAAACTGACATTAATACACAAAGCATTAAACCAAAATCAAGCAAACATACCGTGGGCACTTTCCAATCAAATTCAGGAGACATCAGGAGGAGACATTTGGCAACATTTTCTAGGCAGATATTTCTTTTTACATGACGCTTCTGATTCTGCGTGTAACACATCGTAGACTGTAAAAACAATCAAGTTGTTTCAACTTATTTGTAACCTGGCTACCTTAAAATGTTGTGGTAAATAATCTAAAAACTACACGTATGTTGGAGTTTCTTAAACCTAGAATTAATAGTTGGGGTAACAAAGGCGAAGCTGAAAAAAGGCTGAATCAACTTTAATCTTTATCTAACCAATAAGAAAGTTGTGCTAACCTAAATCCAAGTTAAAACAACATAAAATTAGTGAGACCAACAAATGTTTAGTTGTTGAAACTAAGCATTTTGTTGAATAAATGTATAATTCTAATTTGTGCAAACTAAAAAAAAAATGGCTAAACTAAGAATTTTGTTGAATCAACTTATCTTTTCAAGGCAGCCAGGTTACGTTTTCAAGAATAGTTTATCTTGTAATGTTAAGTTCATTCAACTGACTGAACTATGTAATTTACCCCCACAACTCAAGTTTCTGTTTTCTAACAGTACTGCAGAAAATAGCCTCATGGACATTGAAGAACATGCAGATGGCCATTTTATTTGATTTTAGAATAGACAATATCGTACTTAGTATTATTGTGTTTAGTATTAACACACCCTAACTTTAAAAGCCCTGGGGTAAATTACAAAAGCCCATAGTATAGATAAGCACTAACAATTTATCATTGCTACATAAAAGTTATAAAGCTAATTGTACTTACTAATCATTTCAATATGTAATATCAACATCAATGATGCATTTTTGTTGAGTGATTAATCTAATTTTTATTTTGGGTTTTGAGTTTGTCTTTTTC
Source organism: Labeo rohita (assembly GCF_022985175.1). Taxonomy (NCBI): domain Eukaryota; kingdom Metazoa; phylum Chordata; class Actinopteri; order Cypriniformes; family Cyprinidae; genus Labeo; species Labeo rohita. Next base: position 47,756,292 of record NC_066871.1, read on the forward strand.
AATGGATTATGAAAACATGATGCTTGAGGAAAAGCATTATATTGAAGAAAATCTGATGTGTCAGTATACTGGATCCATGCATTTGTTCTTTAAGTGACAGCAGTCATCAGTATCCTTAATGATAATCAAATAGCACAAGAAAAAGAGAAACTTCAATCCTTGCTCTTGACTGGATGGCTTTAGTAGCTTTAATAAGCATCAATTCTTGGTAAATACATAATTTTACTAGGTCAGCTCATATGTGTATATATGTTTTATATTTGAAAAACTACATATAATTAATTACCATGATTGTTTTTACTTAAGACATAAACATTTTTGATCAGATTAGTGATATTTAGGACAACAATACACCAAGAAGTTATTATTGTATATATATATAGTGACAAATATGCCAATTTTTGGTGAAATAAAGGGATTTACAAGATTAATTATTTTGCATTACAAGATGTACCAGGAATGATCATTGTGCATCTTGTAGTGCATTAAAACCAAGAGCATACACATTACTGATGCTCAGCCTGTGAGGAGCAAGATAAGGGGGTAAGGAAGACATTTTTACACTGGTTTGTGCTATTTATTATGATTATTTTTATTATATTGTGATTTTTACTACTGCATGAATTTGTACTCGTGTAATAGTGATTAGATCACAATATGAATAAATTGTCATTGATTACTGCTTAACAGTGGGGAATAGATAACGGCAAGTTGTTGCAGGTTCATCCATTATATTTATTGGTGTTTACCTCAAAAATCTAAGAAATAATCTATTACTGTTGTTATTGTTATTATTATTATTATTGAAGCATTTCATCAGATGGCCTCAAAATGTCCTGTCAAAAGCTTTATGAGACATGATGTAAGAATAGAAGAGGGTGGACTGTGAAAACTGTCAGATGTAAATGTAACTCAACACAGTTTGTGGTCCATGATGAGGAGAACACATGTAGGTTTTACTGCCCTTCTACCCCCAGGGGCCCAGTAGCACCCTCTGGAAGAGCCAAAAAATGCATATTTCAAATGGCTGTAAATTAGAGTCCAATTAACATATCAAAGAGAAAATCGTCAGGATTACTACTTATGCTATGTTGATTAAATAATGTTGCTCACAGTAAAATAGCAAATTTCAGCCTGCCTCTCAAATATGTCATAGAGGTTTGCACAATGAACATATTTAGATATCCAGTTTTCCATTAAATATATTATTTGTTCAATTTAATTAATAAAACGTTTTAACCCTCCTGTTACCCTTGGGGTCAATTTGACCCCACAGGATTTTTAACGCCTGTAAAAATATGATTAACATTATTTTTTTTGCTTCAGATTTAATGACTTTTCCTAATTTAATGAGGACAACTCTGCAAACATAAAATTAACATGATGATATTTTTTTAATGTCCTCTACCCATTTTGTCACATCGATTGTACTCGGGGCCAATTTGACCCCTGGCTCTTTTTATGTATAAAACATAAGAAATCTCAAAAGTTTACACACATTTTTTGGGTGATATTGAGGACAATATAAAATGCTATAATTTTATAACATTTACTATAATTTTATATATTCAGTGTAATATTCAAAACATAATTTTTGTGGTTTACTGGGGAGGAGCAAACATATAAATGCTCACACAGAAGCCTTCTGAATCATTCTTCTTTGTGTTTTGTGGGCTCTCTCTTTATGCTTTCTCTCTATTGAAAATGGCCTCTAAGCAAAGGTTTTCTGTCAATAAGATTTTGTCACATTTTTTTTTTTTTTTGACAGAGAAAGTGACAGAGTGACATGTATCTGAGATAGATGATAATGCAGAGGAGGACCCTGATTATGAGGCATCCTCCTCACATGAGAATGAGACTCCTAGTGTTGATCTTCTGTTGTCTCTCAACCACCAGCAGACACATTACCTTACACAAATGGAAAGTTATTATGGTCCCGCTCCCCACTTGATGACTGAGAAAACTTAGTGCTACTAATGTCAACAAAATGGTTCCAGGGCCAATCAGATATGCTGTCAGCCTTGTCCAATATCAGCATTTGAGTTTTTGATTACACCATCAATTGAAAAGGATATACTTGAAATGACTTCAAACTCAGAGGGAAAGGTGTATAGACGGGGGTTTCAAATCTGTCCTGGAGGCCCCCAACCCTGCATATTTTGTATGTCCCCCTTCATCGCACACCTGATTCAACTCATCAGCTCATTAGTAGAGACTGCCTTAGTGGAGAAGACCTGAACTGGGTGTCTCACATAAGGGAGACATACAAAACATGCAGTGCTGGGGGCCTTTGATGTCATATAACAACACCTGGTTATTTTAGGCAAATTAGAAATCCTGTGCTGAACATGTCCCCAGGAAGTGGTACGTCTGGTCACCTTACTTTACAATCTATTCCTCCCATCACTGTGGATGAATGTCTGGTTCCATTTCATGGCCCTTCAGACAATACATGCCAAACAAACCAGCCAAATATGGCATACCAATATGGGCCACATGTGAAGCACAGTCTATCTATGACTGAAATATGAAGTTATATACTGATAAATCCCCTGGAGAAGCACCTGAAAAAAAAATTCAGGGTAAGAGGGTTGTACTAGACATGGCTGAGGCACTAAATGGCCATAACATTACATGTGATACTTTTTTTCTCCACATCATACGTCCTGCAAATAGTGCAGATAAAAGGCTGGAATGTACCTTCTGGTGGGCTGTAAGAAAAACAAATGCTGTTCATATTCTATCTATGCAGTTTGTTTTATGTCAAACTTATATATTTGCATAAAAAGCACTTACAGTTGCACAAAACAAGCCCTGATACAATGCTCACATTACTTTTCATAGGTGTCTTTAGCTGAATTTCTTTTACTATCCTTGATATAAGAAACTGTTATTCTTTCCAAATGTTATAAATTACAAAAATATATACTTATAAATAGTATGCAACAAATATAACACCAAACATATATGTACTTTTACAATTTTAGGTTAATCAGTGAGTTTCTATGGTGATTTGTGAATTTGTCGATAGTCACGCAGTAGGTATGGTGGAAGTCTAAGGGGCGGGGTGTGGGGCTGGGGGGAGGGTAGTTTATTTAAAAGACCTATTTAACAAGTCAGCAAAGGTATAAATGACCTGACACAAAAAATTTAGTCAAAAAGTCATATTTTGGAGGTTTCACTTGCTGGGGTCAAATTGACCCCACTGGAAAAAAGGTGTTAGCGGATTTTTGGGCAAAAGGAGGGTTAAACTCCATTACCCATAAGCCTCTGTCATTATATTGATGGAACGTGAAAACATGGTGGTGTTATTTGTAGTTCACTGAAGTTGTGCTTAGTGTTAGGGTTAGGATCTCGCTAAAGGAGTAATTTCTCTCAACATAGCAATACTTCATTGTTGACTTAATATATTACTAACGTGATAACATCAGCAAAACATACTTTTGTAACATAATGAGCTGTTTAATATGGGTTGAAAGATAATCCAATCACAGCCAGTCCTGCGGGGAACTTCACAGCCACTGACATCCCAGCTGAACAGACTTACTTGTCCATTCATGGTCATTTATGACAAATTTCTTCAGTTTTTCGTCTGACGGGATAGATTCGGTTAACAATAATTAAATTAGCTATTAGATTGTGTTTTATTAACATCTACACCTACAGTAATTATTGGGCAATATTAAAGTGCTGTATCCCATGCAGCCTTAACCCATAGTTTTATCTCATTAAATTCAATAGATAACTTTTATTTATTTATTTATTTTGACCATAGACAAGTGCATTTACTAATCAAATAATGTGCTTCTAACATTTACATTGTAATTACATTGTGTTTTAAAATGATAAATATATTCACTTTTGTGTTTCTGTAATTCTCTACCATTTTAACTCTAAGAATGAAAACTTAGTAAATATAAATAAATAAGTAAATATATACAGCATAATGAAAAACATAGTTCTGTAAGCATTATTTACTCATTATTTACCAGTATTTACTGATATGTCAAACATAGTGCCCGAAATACTGAAATATAAAACAAAAGTCCTTTATATGTGTGTGTGTGTGTGTGTGTGTGTGTCTGTGTGCCAAACAATATTTTTACAAACCACATGCAAAATCTTACAAACCTTCACCAAATATTTTATTGTTTATTAGTACATCAGCTGTGCAGAGATCAATAAACAAGCTTATTTTTAGGGTGGAAGCTGCCAAGACTGTCAGTTTTGCACCAAGTGTGTGTTATGACTTATTCAAACATGAAATACATAATTTCAATCAAATAAATATGAATGAAAATAAAGTACAAACATTTAAACACAAAATAGTTGAAGTCAAAGTGATAATAATTGATGATATTAAGCAATTAAAGTCAAACCTGTGTGTTGATGTCTCTCTCTCTGTGTGTCTTCTGTCCTCCAGATGTCCAAACAGCAAATGAAAGCTCTCTGCTGGTGTTTATACCCTGAAATCGCATCATATGCAGTCTCCAAATCACATGACAAAACAGAAAGTGAAAGTCCTTGAAAACTTAATTAAATATTTGTGATATATGTGACTGAAATAAGTACAAGCAATTTTGTACAGAGCCTTTTTGCCATTTATTTGACAGACTGTCCCTGTCAATCAAGTCTCCTGTACTTTTACATTTGTTGAAGACACAGAGTAATCATTCTGTAGTTCATATGTGAACCTATTAAGTGTGTAATATATTCAGATTGGTTAGTGTGAATCATGCCTTTATCCCAACAGCATTCACAGAACCTAAAGAAACAGAGATGCACACATCTGGAAAAAGCTACAATAATCAAGTCCCATCAGTTCACCTTTATCGAAATAGCACATTTTGCAATACAGATTGTTTCAAAGCAGCTGTACAGTGGCAACAGACAGATCCTTGAAATATAATATAATATAATATACTATTATTAAATTACACAAATTATTGGGTCAGAATATTATTTCCTGTGGTTTCAGAAAAAAAGTGTCCTCCTCTCTATATAGCAAATTGTATGTCAATTGTGTGCCCGACTACCCAGCCAAGATGGCCGCCTTGTCCGAGTCTCCGGCCAAGATGGAGGTTGAGGATATTATGGATATGGTGCTCCCACAGGAGTTTTTGGCACCAATCCTCTCTCCTTCATCTCCACTGGTCCCGTCCAGCCCTACAGAGCCCGTGTGTAATGGAGGCCAGCGGGTAAGTGCTGTGCAGGTAAACCTCACTCCCCTGATCTCAGTAGATGCACTAGCGACTGATGCCAGGGGTTGCAGCCTTTAGCCTCCTTGTGTCTGCCTCCCATGCCGGAAACAAGGGTTCGAGACCCCCTCGGCGCGGTGTGCGAGTAGGACCCAGGTGAAGGGGTTACATGTGCCCTTCAGCCTTAGTTCCTGTTTTCCATATATGGTTTTGTTTCCTGGTCTTTAGTGATTCGTTAATTAACAATGCACCTGTTTCAGTTCTCTCCTGTTGCTTGGTCTGCTACTAGTTTTGGCTACGTGTTGCGCTACCCTGCTTCTAGTTTCCTTGTTTTCGTTTTGTGGATTTAAATAAAAGACTTTTTGTGGAATATTCCTTCATTGTGTGCTTCTCTACAGCACTCAACCATGACAGGAGCTTTGCTGATAACCAAACAAATATTGTGTCCAAACACTGGAAAATGCTGCCTTCAGGGGACACAATTCTCTTACGAAAATTAATCATGGTTTTACTGCAGTAGCCATTGTTTTACTATAGTTTAGTTAGTAGTTTATTTTTTATTTATGTATTTATTTATTTATTCATTTTGGTAGTAAAACTGATGCAAAAACAATGGAGGGGTCCTTCAGTAAAATTGGTAATTTATTGAAAATGATAAATGATAATTACAGATAATAATAATAATAATAATAATAATAATAATAATAATAATACAATTAAAAATAAAGAAAAAGATTAAAAATGAATACAAAATCCAAAACAGAGTATACTGAGTAGCCTATATTCTGTTAAAAATCCTGAAAGTATGATCTAAATCAAACTACAATAACCTTCAGAAGACAAAAGACAAAGATCTTTGGAGCAAAAGCCAATTGGAATGGTATATTCACTAGAGACTTACATCATTAGATGTTTGTATCTGAATACGTAAATTGAATTTATCCACTACATAACACTTGTCACTACATAAGCCTTGCCAAATGTTTTCCACTTAAAGTCTATAAGCAATAATAGGCAATAGATAAGATTAGATAAAAAATAACTATGTGGCTGTGCTTTTCCACCTTTTGAGCAGAAACAGCAGATCTTTGCATTTTTCAAATATCTTCATACCAATACTAGCTCTTGGAAAAAGAACACCTGGTACCAAAAAAAAGGCAAAAACAAATTTAGCAAAACATCCTTTCATACAGAAATATTTTGCAGAGAATATGTTTCTAACATCCTTCAAAAACATCACTTAAGCATTACAAAATATACATTCTTACATGTCAAATAAAGAAGAAAAAAAAAAAAACATACACATTTTAGAAACATCACACATTTTAGAAAAACACATTACATCAATGAAATATTATGTTAAATTGAAAAAAAAAAAAAATAATAATAATAATAATAACAACATTTCAAAAAGCAGAAAAATGTGAAGTGAAAAAAAAAAGTAAATAATAATGAGTATATAAGTACCATGAGACGGGGATATGAATATGATGATAAGTAGATAAAAAGAATCATAAAGAATAACTCATAATAATAATAATAATAACATTCATAAAGAATAACCCATATTGTATAATATGAATATGAATATGAAAAAGAAGAAAAATAAAACAATATTGCAAATTTACACACACCAAAAAAAAAAAAAAAAAAAGATTACTTGATCACAGACATGACCAGTAAAGCCAGACCAGTAAATGTGATAAAAACACACGCAGGAGTGCACAAACTTGGTTCTGGAGGTCCGTGTCCTGCAAAGTTTAGCTCCAACTTACCTCAACACACATGCTGGGAAGTTTCTAGTATGCCTTGTGAAAGCTTGATTAGCTGGTTCACGTGTGTCTAATTGGGGTTGGAGCTCTGCAGGACACATGCCCTCTAGGACCGAGCTTGGTCACCCCTGATAATGAATCATTTATTGAACAAGGTGATTTTACTGATCAAGGACTAATGTAGTATAGCAACAGCTCCAAATAGGGATTTCACAAAGAACCCCAGACCATGTGAAATTTTATATTCAAAGGTATTTTCCTGAAGATTTGCCACAACTGGGTTTTTGGTCCCCTAAACATGTAAGTCATGAGGATTTGTCACACATTACGCCTAACTTTACCAACAGCGGCACCAAGAGCTGTACCAACAATTGACCCTGCACCTACACCTACATATGCACCAACAACTGCACCAGCAGGGCCTCCAATAAGTCCAAAAGCTGCACCAAGTGCCCCACCAATAAACATACCAATAAGTTGACCAGCAATCATATGTCGACCAAGGGAAAAAATTGACATACGGAAATTAGGCTGATACCTGGTTAAAAATTGTTCAAATTCAGGGTACTTATGAACTTCTAACTCTTTCATCTTATTTGTTACTATCTCAGTCTCCTCTTGTCTTTGTTTCTCCTTTTGTTTTCTCTGCTCTTCCTCTCTCCGTCTTCTCTTTTCTTCCTTTTGTCTGAATCTCAGTGCATCTTCAAACATCTGATTACTGTAATGTTCTCCTCCATTCTGCTTTATCATTGTGTCAATCTTCTGCAGGAGATCATCCACCTGCTCTCTGTAATTCTCATCTTCATTGTTGAAAATGTGAAATCTGCCTCCACACTGATCAACTAGATGTCTTAACTGACAGTTCTCCTCAATGAGCTTCTCTATATTTTGTTCTTTCAGCAGATCTCCATGAGTGAAGAGAACTATGGAGTATTTTAACACCTCCTGACCAAACAATATTTCAATAAGGTCAGCGATGTGCTGTTCCTGATCAGTAAATCTCATATTCACAGGAAACACAATGAGAAAAGCATGAGGTCCAGGACTGGATAAATAAACACTTCTTGCTATCTCTTTCATTAACTCTTCGGAGTTCATGTTTGTGTCAAAGAATCCAGGAGTATCAACTACAGACACATATTTGTCTGAAACAGTGACATGACCCTCTGAACATTCAGAGGTTACTGAAATCATTTTCATCACAGATTTAAACACTTTCTCTCCCAGTATTGTGTTTCCAGCTGCACTTTTTCCAACACCACTTTTACCCAGAAGAACAATCCTTCTGGACAAGAGACTGGAGACAGTAGCATCTGGTTCATTATGAGTATTTGGACTGATGACAGGAATTCGTCTGAGTCTCCCTCCATCTGACATTTAAAAAAAAGAAATAGAGAGAAAAAAAAGTTGTAAGCAAGTACAGGACATTGTTTATAGGACAAACTTGATGATAAGTGCCCTGATGAAACAGAGATCATCAAAACAACTTCCCTTCACTTTTACATGGTGTTTGAATGCAAATGTGTATTGGCAGTGTGTGCAAACAACCACAATAATAATAATAATAATAATAATAATAATAATAATAATAATAATAAAAACTGCTCCTTTTTTGTTTGTAAATCATAAGCAAGCCGATCACAGAATGTCATTTTTATCTTAATGCTAGAGCATTTAAAAGTAGCATTCAAGCAAGAAACTTTGTCTTATTACAGCTAAAGAAATTGATCAGTCCAGAGCAGAGAGTGATTTTCTGCTTTTATCTTATTGTTTTGGGTCATATATTAACAGCATAGACAAGGCTTCGGCAACAGTGGCGGACTCCATAAACCAGCAGTGAACCGTGACTCTTGAGCCTAGGCCCTCAGGCCCCACCTTTGAAATAAGAGGCTATTCCAGCCTTAATGTGGTCACATACCAGACAAGAAGTGCTGTGCCGCACTGCGTCTTTAAAATCCACACACATTGTTTTCTATATGTGGCAGGACAGTAAGGCAGAGAAATAAACCAAGGGGAAAAAAAGACCGCAACCTTGATTTAAAATTGTCAATAGTAGCCAACTATATGTCGGCGCACTGACTACAAGGCTATCGGCGCCAACTAGTTTTTGACACTGGTGAGAGCTTTTTAGCTGCTGCATTTTCAGAATTACTGAAATTAATCAGAATATTTTGACAGTTGAAGTTGACAACGCAGCATGATGTCCATCAGCAGATGTCTGTTTTAATTCATTATTGTTAGCATAACTGTTGCAAATAAACAAACATTTTATATTTTAAAAAGTGTTTTTTTTTTGTTTTATTTTTTTTAATACATAATCACTTTTTAAAACACAAAATGTATGAAGAGTTCAGATGCAAAACCAGCTAAAAGCCATCCTTGTGCTCCTGACACATAGTATACGTCCATCAAATACTTTTACTTCGAACTAAATTCCAGCCTAATCAGAAGTGCCAGTACTTACATAGAAACCTTTGGCAACAATGGCACGCACGTGCCCTGCTCACTCCGAAGTCTCCACTCCAAGGGCTCTGCCCTTCAAAGGGAGTAGGGCATAGGGATGGTCACTTCCATTTGGAACTTACCTCGTGATCCATTCGGTATGAATTCACAAATTGTTATACACCCCTAGATTAAACTGAACGGTTTTAATGGATTGGCTTTTTCACACACACATACACTGGCATTCAGTACTGTCACATTGTATATCTGCTATAAGAAACTTTTGAAAAGATTAAAAAACAATTTATGAAAAATCTTATCGATCTTATCATCATATAATAAAAAAAATTGAATGTGCTGTATAAATACATTGGTTATTGGCACAGTGGTTAACCAGAAAGAAAAAATAAAAAAAACTTTAAAATGGCACGTCATGCCGGAAAGGTTGCCGACCCCTGGCATAGACCCAAACAGCAGTATTAGTTATGCTACGTATATTACACTGCTGTCATTTAATACACAGATCTAATATAAACATGCAATTTCTTTAGGGGGGAAAAAGGAAAAAGCACACTAGTGTAATAGGCCACTTGATTTAGTTTAATATGCATTATGAACAGAACTGTGATATTTCAAAAATACTCAAAAACTTTAGATGCAGGGCGAAGGCGGAGCGGTGTTTCTGATATCAGTGAGTGAGAAGTAGAGTGGGATTGGAAAACGGTGAACTCAAAAAAAGAGAGTGGAGTGGTTATTAAATGCTCAGAGCGCAGAGGGGAAATATTTGCCGCTCCATTCTGCTCACATACGCTGCTCAAAATAGGCATTTTCAAAATGATATAATAAATGATCTATGGGGTATTTTAAGATGAAACTTCACAGGCACATTCTGGGAACACCTGAGACTTAGGTTTCATTACATTGTGTAAAAAGGGGCATAATAGGTGCCCTTTAATATGACACCAAGAATCAGGTCATCACTGCATGTTAGATCGTTCACTTTCAAAAATCATAAGGACAATGAGTATTGGTTGTATAGCCCTGCACAAGGCTGTTTTCTTAATTCTTCATTCTTAATACCACGCGATACCCGCCCCAAAGCAGCCCTCTAGTCAGTTGGTAATTTCTTTGTAATGAAACAGGAGCTCACAGGACATTCACTTGTCTTAAAAAGTCAGGAGATAGCTGGGATTCTGGGATTTGACGTTAGAGATGGTAAAGATCATATGTATATATGGCTAAATTTTATAGCATATGAAATTTTAGTATGTGAAACTTGAAAACACATGAAACTTTTTAAATCTAATTTAGAGTGAAACTGGTAATTGTATTTCAGGCTTCCTATGTTAACCCCTTAAAAAAAAATTTGAATTTGAATTTCAACAGATAAATGCAGTAGTAAAATATAGCTTTTTTTCTAATTAAAACTTTTAACATAAGTTAAAAAAAAGTTCTAAAAAATGATTGATTGTTTGGGCAAAAAAAAAAAAAAAAAAACAAAACAAAACAAAAACAAAACAAAACAAACAAAAAAAAACACATCCTAAAACCATTCTTTGCTTAGCGCCTGTCTGGCTCACATAGGATAGCAGACCTCTGTTGTAGTCTATATTCAAATAATGTGAATATAGCAGGCAGACATCTCTCTCTCTCTCTCTCTCTCTCTCTCTCTCTCTATATATATATATATATATATATATACATACACTTAAACACTCACCTTTTACACTTAAAAACCTTTGGAGAATGTTTACCAGCAGTAATCTAGCCTGGTCACTTCGTCCTTTCTTCTTGTTGTTGAACACATGGTATTTCTGATCATATTTCTGAATTAGTTTCTTCAGTGCTTCAGTCTCGTTGATGAATTCAATTATGGTCTTGTTTTCCTCTTGTAGTTCATCTCCCCTGGTGAAGAGAATCCAAGTTTTTTCCAAGCGTTTTTCTCCCAGCAGCTTCTCAATCTTCTCCACAGTTTCCCTCTCTTCTTCAGTGAAATTGTCAGCTTTGATGACCAGCAAAAACACACAGAGACCAGATTCACATTTCTGAATTACCTTTTCAAGTATCTGCTGAATCTCTTCTGTACTCATCTTTGGGTCATGGAATCCAGGTGTGTCATAAACAGTGACTGAAAACCCATTAACAGTCCCAGGTTTCACAGCTACTTCTCGAGTGACTGATTTGGAGTTTTTCTTTACGAAAGCTTTTTGTCCCAGTATTGTATTTCCTGATGCACTCTTCCCAGCTCGATGTTTCCCCAGTAAAATTAAGTTTAATTGTGCACTTGGTTCCGTTTCAGATGTGTGGCCTAAAAAACACATCATAAAAATATTTCATATATAGGAAACATGTAACAGCATTCAGAATAAACATCAGAGAAATCAACTGAATTCTTACCACATCTGTGTTCACTGTTTTCCAGCTCTTTCCTCCTTATTGATGCAGTTTTAAACATCTCTCCAGTGTAGCTCTGCTGTTGATTCTCATTAAACAGATGCTCAATCTTCTTCATCAGGTCTCTCATTTCTGATTGGTTGTTCATCATTTTATTGCAGGTCTGATATCTCCCTCTACATTTATCTAGCAGCTGCTGCAGGTCAGGGTTTCTCCTCAGATCATCTTTTACGGTGTTACACTCTTCTTCTCCTTCATAGGTGAAGAGAATCATCACAAACTGAAGAACTTTGTCACCAAACACTTTCTGAAGCCAATCGAGACTCATCTTATCATCATTGGTTAACTGGCCCAGTGGCACAACAAAGATAAAGGCGTGGATTTCATTTTTATTCATTAGTTGACCAAGGAGATTATCCACATGCTCAGTCTTATGTAGGTCAACCATGTTAATCACAGAGATGTCACATTCTGATATCTTCCTTTCTAAAGGAACAATTCTGGATATTTCATTTTCGATATTCTTTTTTTCTCCAAGTAGAATGTTGTCATTTCTATACTGGACTGATGAAGAGTATCCAAATAACACAATGGTCATGCTTGGAAACATGTTGTCTAGAACAGAAAACACATAATTATTTTTTAAAAACATCAACACACTGTAATGTAAGTCTTTTCACAACCATGTTGTTTTGTTACCCATGCTGCTGTCTGATGAATCAGACTCACACTGTTCAGTCTTTATAGGCAGATCCATATTGGAATCTATAAATAAATAAATAAGATGAAAACAACTAAAATCTTGTGATTTGGGGCTGTCTTTGTGTATTATAATCTAGATAGTTAAAATGAAAGTAAAAGTTTTGACTGGGTATCAAATTTAAATGAAAGATTAATGACCAGTACATGGCCATAGCTAATAAAAAAAGGTCGCCAGAACGTTCCCTGAATGGCATCTGCGAAGGTCCCCTGGACGTCTTCGTGTAGTCCGTTCGCGGCACGTACCGGGGATGTTCGCGGGACATTCATGAAACATTGTGAGCATAGGCGGATTAACCATATGGGCAATTGGGCAGGTGGCCAGGGGCACCACGTCCAGGGGGGCACCACGCAAATAAATTTTCTCGTGTAAGACAAGCACTGTATTCTCAAATGCAAGCAATGTATTCTCAAATGTCTATCTAGCCATGGCCTATACCAATAAATAAAAATAAATAAATGCTTTGTTTTTTTTTCAACTTAAGGCGCTCAGAGCGCTCCGGCAAAAACGCCAGGCGCAGCAGGCGGTTAAAACGCGAGGCGCCCGGGGCACATAAACAGCGCGCATAATGCTCACTGCCAATAGAAAACAATTCAAAACGTTTTTACGCCGCTCACTGCAAAAATGTGTTTGGTATGATCATGGCCTTAATGGTTTTCTACAGGAGGAAAACGCTTAGCCAGAGACTTTGCGCATTGTGTTCATATTCTGCTGTTCAGTGGCCACGGATTTGCAGGTCTTGTCTTTGTCTCCTACAGGTGACTTGCAGGTCCCTGCACGTTTTACTATTAAATTAGTTTTAATCGTTTAACCACCACAGCATCTTGTCTCCATTGGCAACACGCACGATTTATGTGGATTGCAAGTGACGTCGCAATAGCACAGAGTGCAAGTGGCGATTGCGAGTGACATTGTAATTTAGTTCATTTTTTCTTGTCTTCACCACCTACTGTTGTAAAATGTTGAGAGATTCAATTTAAAAAATAATAAATAAATAAAAATACAATAAAAAAATAATAATAAAAATAAAAATACTTCAAGTGACATCACTTCCGGAAGTGCAGGCGTCTGAGAGTGCAGGTCTTGAAAATGCAGGCGCATGTCTGCAGCCAGACCCTATTGGTGACGCTATTTCTGCGTCAGCACATGCACAGTCCTTTGAGTTTTGGTTTTCAATCCTATCGAGTGTTTACATGCACTCTCAATCGTACTAGAAAAGGAATAAACCACCCCCTTCAAGGTAGATTAAGGCAAATATCTGTTAATATTATATACATTTAATCGTTTCAGCTTTACGTGCTAACGTTTGCTTTTGACAGCCAGCAGCCGTACACGACAGACAGCCTCAGCGAACGTTTTAAAAGGTAAACCTTTTATAAAATGGAAGTATTACGAGATACACAGTGGTTGCGGTAGCTAATGTCTACAAATAAATAAGTATAAATACCTTTTCGACCTGACAAAAGCGAAAACTCAAGGCCGCGTCTGAGGAAATCAGCGGTAAGACCGTTAACTCTCACTCAGCAGCTCAGCGTTGCCATGGATACATGAGCGTAAGTGATGTCACTCCAGGAGCTCATTTGATTGGCTTTACACTTTATTTTTTTGCGCTGTGCGTATAGTCTTAAATGCAATAATTAATTAATTAATTTTCCTAAATAACTTTTCTTGTCAGCTTAACAGTTTGATATGTAAATATTAAAAAGTAAGAATTAATTTATTTGTCTTAACTGTTATTTTCCACTTTCTTTTCCATTCTTCATGTTTTCCTTGGCTACATTCATCACTCTTCATATAGAGCCTAATTGTAGTCTATGTTCAATTATATTATTGAAGTCTATCTTGTTTTTGATGTTTAAATGCTGAAAACAGACTCGTGATTTGATGATCTTTATATAGAAGTTACTTTTTCTTTTGCAGAAATTAAAGTTATTAACAAACTTCATTTTGCAATGAATTCAGATATACTGTTTATACTATAATAATAATAATAATAATAATAATAATAATAATGATAATGTCTTTATCATAATGTCATTTTCACAGTTAAAAAGGGATTTTGTTTTAAGGAATAATTCCCTTTAAAATGCAATATGGGCTTTTTTTTTTGTTTATTTGTCTTTAATTTAATTAAATCTGTCTGAGTTGCAAGGTGTGGTCTGATGATGAAGTCCATAAAATCCAGAATGTCCTCCGAACGTCCGCCAGCGAACGTCAAAAGGAGGACCAAACTCGGACGTAAGTGAACGTCCTCAGAACGTCCATCAGCGAACTTTACAAAGCGGATCAAATCCGGACGTCCTCAAAACGTCCGACAGTGAACGTTATAAAGCGGACGTACTGCAGACCGAAATGGACGCTTGCAACGTCCGGGGGGACGTCCCCTGTTTGCTGAGTGGTGCGTTGTGTACAGACGGGCCGATTCCGGCTTGAATGCAATCACTCCAACTTTGCTTAAAAAATAATTTGACTCATATAGATCAACAAAACTCAGAGCTTAATGTTAAATACAAAATCCCAACAAACAATTTAAGGTAATGACCCTTTTCCTCTCACTGTAGAAAGCGTTCTAGTAACGGCTGCACAACTACGCCGTTACAAAACTACGGTAAAAAAAAAAAAAAAAAAAAAAAAGCGCGTCTGGGGGATCATTTCAAGTTCATCAAGTTCGTTTAAAGACAGTTAAAACTGTCTACACGCTATATCCTTAGATAATAGAAAACAAGCAGATAATATTTTGTATATAGGCTAACACGGCTTCATGTTTCGAAATCTCAATTTTTAATAAAGTACATTCAATTACCGAAACACAGTTTAATATGTGAGATGACCTTTTTATTAAGCAGAATTAGATTTATATGGTAAGTTTAAGAGTTTTAACATGCTAGTAGCCATATGTAGGCCAATTTGCGAGATGCAAATCTTACCTTAACTGTGAGCCACTTTATGACCAACGCCTAAATGTAAAACCGAAAGTCAATGTTTGACTGACGTCGATACGTGCCCCTCCCCAATGATAGATAGGCCTACCAACAGTTCACAAAATTAATAGTTAATGCAAATTTATTTTCATTTGTGAGTGCTAATATGTTAATGGATATTAATTCATTCTCTTAAGAGAAACCTGTGACAGATTAAAATAGTTAGAACAAAGACGCAAAAATATTTTTAGACTGAAAACAAGGTTTGATTTTTCCTGTCTGTTATCTTGCATCTTAGCCTAAATTCAGGAATTTCGCTCTGAAAATGACTTTGCATAACCCTGAACTCTTTTAACCCATTGTTTCTGTTAAATGAATATATCATTTATGGCATGATTGAACCATGTGGAAAAAATAAGTCCTGACAAATAATATTCTTTATTTATATTATTCCCTAATTCATAGTATAATTAACTGTTTATACAAAATTTAATATTACATGTAATGATTACAGTGTTGTGTAATACCATTCTATGAGATGGTTCAGTGTTTTAGAAATATGATTAAAGCAATTCATTTACATAGTTTACCTTGAAATTTCATTGTCAGAAATACACTGACTTCGACTCCTATGTCAAGTATACTTTATTTATTTATTTATTTATTTATTTGTTTTTTTGTTTTTTTGTGAGGCGTAGAGTGGCACCAGAAGCAAATTTGGTAGCACTGGGGGCTGGTGTGTTGGGTATCAAAAGTAAAGATAATTTAGTCATAAAATTACTACAGCTTTGCCTTAATAAGTGCAGTTACTGTTTGTTTCTTGGTAATACACATTTGACAGTAAGCATCCAAAACACACACACTTTTTATATAAAATAACACATTTAATAACATTTAAACTGGATAATTTTTGTGTGGAAAAGCAGATCTACAGATTAATATTATCTACAGGTAAATAACTACACTAGAGAATGCAATACCTATTCACATCTGTAGAACTTAGTGACACTGCTCTCAAATGTAGGCCTGCACTGTTAAATTATGGCTCACTTTTATGTTCACGCTTCACTATTTTTACTTTTATTTCAGAGTTGATTAAAGAAAAAGAGAAGAATGACAAATCAAGTGAACTTGAGAAGAAATAAAAATGTCAAAACTGAAGAAAAACCTTTGAGCTTCTCTCAAACCAAACTGAAAGATTTAAAGAAAAGAAGAGCCAAGAAATATTTCACCTGCACTCAGTGTGGAAAGAGTACAAAACAAGTCTTGAGCATCACATGAGAATTCATTTCAGAGAGAAATTCACTTGTGATCAGTTTCAGAAGAGTTTCACACAATCAGCAAACTTTAGGAAACACATGGACATCCACACTGGAGAGAAGCAGCACACATCAGTTTTTATTGGATTCAGTTCTGATCTCATTCTAATGAGAAGCCACATTCATGCTATTTGTGTGGTAACCTTTTTTTTTCAAAATTTGAAAGTATGTCAGAAAATACATGCTAGTGTGGGAAAGTACATGTGTTTTGAGTGTGAAAAGACTTTTACTTTAGTGGCCTGTACAAAACTGCATGAGAGGATTCACACCAGAGCATTTCAATCATTCATCGGTTGACTGAACTTAAAATGTTAAGGCAGCTCGGTAACAAATTATTATTTTTTTTTTTACAGTGTAGAGACAACAAAATATTACTTTAGAATTTTATCAGAAAATAAATTTAAGTTTAAATAAATCTATAATTGGTCTAATTTTGTAAATTAGACAAATAAAATTTAACTTAAATGAAATAAAAAAAGCACTTCTTGTTTATTGACCTGTTGTATTAAAGAAATATGAGAGCCTGATATTCAGATCAACAGTCTCTTACTTGTGTGATCTGGATTAAATATTGAAATATGATGAAAGATGAAAGCAGGAAGATCCAGATCTACAGGAGAAATTATTACTGACTATTGATTGCTAAGATCCTAAGAGAGGAAGAATAATCATTATAACACCAGAAGTATGGAAAGAGTGTGTGAGTGAAGGTGGTTGTGAATGTGTGTAGATGTGAGTTAGTTACAGGATCAGAGAATGACACCGTTCCTCTGTCATAGTCCAGATTCACTCTCACACGATCAAGCTTCTGTTTAACAAGAAAACCAAATGATTCGGACAGTTCATCTTCATCATCATACTCCACACCCCAGACACAATCCTTAAAGGGATCAAACTCCTTCCTCTGGTTTGATGCTGTAGTTACTCCAAGACTCCAGTATATACTCTCTTTAACCTCCACATCCCAGCAGTGTGTTCCTGAGTTAAAACCCTCTGAACCCAGAACACAGAGGCACATGTCAAATCTCTCCGGATTATCAGGAACATATCGATAGCAGCTGTATCTCACACTGGTCAGATCATTAGACACGGTGAGATATGGACTTGCAGTGTTTGGATCCAGAATCACAGGAGCTGATGAGACACAATCAACAGATGCTTTCATCACTGTCAGTCTTTCTTTGTGTGTTACTGAAAAGATATTTAATTAATTTACATGGTCAATTATACTAAATTATAGTGAGAAACTGTTTTAATGTAAAATCTTTCCCTTGTACAGAACTTAGAAAAAAAAGCAATTATCCAAAATAAAATCAATTCACCTGAAGTATTAAAATGTATTAAAATGAATAAAACTAAAACTAAAATACAATTATGTATAGATATACATATTTTGGTATATCTACACTGGTTCTTCACACATAATGATGAAGTGTGCATTATCTTTTATTATCTTTTGGGTCAAATTCTTATATTTAATCAATAAAGTCACTTAGAATAATAAGACATTTTAGGTTGTTATCACACAAATAAAATCATTATCAACTAAATTAATCTTTTCAATATAGAGCAAACACAAATGCTGCATCTGAATTGGCATTTACATGTATTTACCCACTGTTTAATGCAGGACATGAATGCATTTAACCTGCACTTACAAAACTGTTTTAATATTTTAATCCTAAAACGTTGAATGCTGATATTTAAAATTATTTAAAATGAAAAGGTACTTTAAATGTGGAATTACAACCGCCAGTAAGTGTCAGTAAGTCACAGTTAAAAAGTGAGTCATTGTGATTGAACCGAATCATTAAAACTGTTGATTCATTCAGGAACAAAACACCGTGTTGTTGTTTAGAGACGCAAAAAACACTGCAGTGGCTGTGTTTGGAATGATTTTTGTTGGCGAAATAAAGCGAAATAAAGCAAAAATAGGCATTAGGGTGTCTAAAACGTAACTCTCTTAATATTAACTAGTGAACTTGTTGTATAAAATCAGTATCACATTTTTGATTTTTGCAAAAAAAAAAAAAGGCACTTTTCGTGTGATATTGATTAACTATATGAAATGATATAAATATATATTTTCTGCCCCCATGTCCTGAATTTTGGAAAAATGCATTTTATTAGACTGAATCACGCAGTGAAAGAACACACTCTAAATGAGCACAGTCAGTCTAGCGAGTGTTTAAGCTCTCATAACTCCTCTATAATCAATGAAACAGTGATGATGTTGCTTATAATGAGGGAATTCGCGAGTTCAATCTGAACAAAACTCCAGGTTTCAGCAATGACTGTTCTGAACGCCTCTGATTGGCCACTGCATTCTAAACTCTAAACTGATTGGTTATAATGAGCAACGCTGTAAAAACGCTTAAAAATAAAATACAATTTGACGTGAGCAGGTCTAAATTTAATACAGCCATTGAATCTTTTCATTTCATTTTCAATATTTTTATGTTTTAAGTATTATATTTTTACTGAAAAACCAGGGGACCCCCAAGTATATATTTTTTGGGTGTTATGGGGGGTCCCTTAATTCTTATGGGAGGTCCAGGTCCCCCCAGCCCCAATTCGAACACTGCATTAAACACCAGATTACAGTAAAAAAAAAGAGAGAGAAGAAGAAGAGAAGAATATGATACAGTAATATGACCATATAATGCAGTGCAAAAGTATTTGTCCTCATTCTTATTTTTTATTTTGGGTGGGATGGGGGGTTGTGCACATCTCATGCTAAATTTATTCATTCAGAAGAAAAAAAAAAACAAAACAAAACTTGCCATAAAACAAAGGCAACCTGAGTGAACACAAAGCAATTTGTAAATGCCAATTTTAGTTTTGAAACAACACGTGTTTGCCCCCATAGTTACTACTTCCCAAATCTGTGAAACTGTATTTATAATGGGGTTCAGATCACTGCAGTCCCGTTCAATCAAATCAACACTTAAATAGGACTTTTCAACAGCAAGAAGTTAAAAAAATATATAATAATTTGTCTTGCCTTATATGATGAAACAGCTTCACTGATGGGTCTGAATTTGTGATTGTCGTGTTGTTCTGAATCTCTACACACTAAACACAGCAGCTGTTTGTCCTCCAGACAGAAGAGTTTGAGTTCTTCACTGTGTAAACTGCAGATCTCCTCAGATCCTGATAAACGCCTCTCCTTTCTTTGCTTCAGGAACGACTCACACAAGTTTTTTAACACAAGATTACATGTAGGGCGATGTTCTGAGGACCTACTCCTGCAGACAGGACACTCCTGAGTTTCCTTGATTCTCCAGAACTGTTGAAGACACTCATTACAGGCACTGTGACTACATGATAAAACAACAGGATCCTTGAAGATGTCACGACACACGGGACAAGAAAAATCATCTTCAGATAGCAAAGCCATTTTCACTGTTTGAGCTCCAGCAATCTGCTGTCTGTTCAGAAACAAATAAGGTACATGTAAGACTTGGACTTGCTTTAAAACGTTAAAATATATAGTGCTATAAAACCTCATCATCTGAACAAACTAAAGAGAGTTTGCCTTCAGTACGACACTGTACAACTTCATGAAACAGTAACACATCAGCACTGGATACAGTGTAAAATCATGACAAACGGCCCATGATGAAGGTTTTTCTGTTCATTTTGGTACAGCTAACATTTCACATTGTCATGCAAAAATAGTCATTCATAATGGCTTATATGGCAATGATATTTTTAACCTCACTATATGCTACCAGTCAAACGTTTTTTAACAGTAAGATTTTTAATGTTTTTTTTTAAAGAATTCTCTTCTGCTCACCAAGCCTGCATATACAGGTCCTTTTCAAAAAATTAGCATATTGTGATAAAGTTCATTATTTTCTGTAATGTACTGATAAACATTAGACTTTCATATATTTTAGATTCATTACACACAACTGAAGTAGTTCAAGCCTTTTTATTGTTTTAATATTGATGATTTTGGCATACAGCTCATGAAAACCCAAAATTCAAAAAATTAGCATATCATGAAAAGGTTCTCTAAACGAGCTATTAACCTAATCATCTGAATCAACTAATTAACTCTAAACACCTGCAAAAGATTCCTGAGGCTTTTAAAAACTCCCAGCCTGGTTCATTACTCAAAACCGCAATCATGGGTAAGACTGCCGACCTGACTGCTGTCCAGAAGGCCATCATTGACACCCTCAAGCAAGAGGGTAAGACACAGAAAGAAATTTCTGAACGAATAGGCTGTTCCCAGAGTGCTGTATCAAGGCACCTCAGTGGGAAGTCTGTGGGAAGGAAAAAGTGTGGCAGAAAACGCTGCACAACGAGAAGAGGTGACCGGACCCTGAGGAAGATTGTGGAGAAGGACCGATTCCAGACATTGGGGGACCTGCGGAAGCAGTGGACTGAGTCTGGAGTAGAAACATCCAGAGCCACCGTGTACAGGCGTGTGCAGGAAATGGGCTACAGGTGCCGCATTCCCCAGGTCAAGCCACTTTTGAACCAGAAACTGCGCCTGACCTGGGCTACAGAAAAGCAGCACTGGACTGTTGCTCAGTGGTCCAAAGTACTTTTTTTGGATGAAAGCAAATTTTGCATGTCATTTGGAAATCAAGGTGCCAGAGTCTGGAGGAAGACTGGGGAGAGGGAAATGCCAAAATGCCTGAAGTCCAGTGTCAAGTACCCACAGTCAGTGATGGTCTGGGGTGCCATGTCAGCTGCTGGTGTTGGTCCACTGTGTTTTCTCAAGGGCAGGGTCAATGCAGCTAGCTATCAGGAGATTTTGGAGCACTTCATGCTTCCATCTGCTGAAAAGCTTTATGGAGATGAAGATTTCATTTTTCAGCACGACCTGGCACCTGCTCACAGTGCCAAAACCACTGGTAAATGGTTTACTGACCATGGTATTACTGTGCTCAATTGGCCTGCCAACTCTCCTGACCTGAACCCCATAGAGAATCTGTGGGATATTGTGAAGAGAAAGTTGAGAAACGCAAGACCCAACACTCTGGATGAGCTTAAGGCCGCTATCGAAGCATCCTGGGCCTCCATAACACCTCAGCAGTGCCACAGGCTGATTGCCTCCATGCCACGCCGCATTGAAGCAGTCATTTCTGCAAAAGGATTCCCGACCAAGTATTGAGTGCATAACTGAACATAATTATTTGAAGGTTAACTTTTTTTTGTATTAAAAACACTTTTCTTTTATTGGTCGGATTAAATATGCTAATTTTTTGAGATAGGAATTTTGGGTTTTCATGAGCTGTATGCCAAAATCATCAATATTAAAACAATAAAAAGGCTTGAACTACTTCAGCTGTGTGTAATGAATCTAACATATATGAAAGTCTAATGTTTATCAGTACATTACAGAAAATAATGAACTTTATCACAATATGCTAATTTTTTGAAAAGGACCTGTATTTGATTATATAATAACACGAAAATAATGTAAAATAATTTAATTTATACTGCAAGTATACTCATAAGTTTTCTTTAAGTGAACTTTACATCATACTTTAAGTAAATTACTATATCCCTATTAGGTATTAATTTGTTTAGATTTTGTTATATAAATATCTGAACATACAAAACATCAAAAGAAAGAACAGGGTATCTGCTTATAAACGAAAACATTTTATTCTAGCTTCATGCATTATTTTTTTTATGAGCACTTAAATAAGGATAAGTTTCATAAATAACAATAATAATAATTAAATACATGAATAAATAACATTGTGAACACAAAGCTGAAAAAAAGATTTTGATTTGGATTCAGAGTGATGATCAAAACGTAGATGAGTCAATCAACACCTCAAAGATTGACAGTCATTATTACCTCTTCATGGGTCACATTTTATTCCATGTTACAGTTTTGATGCTTCTTCTTCGCTAGTGTTTTCGAAACTCTGTACAGAAGATGTGTAATAGCGCCCCCTACCGTATAACAATGAAAACACAGATTCTTGGAGAACAATATTGCTGTATCTAATATATTTAGACTTTTTCTAAGTATAAGTAAAGTGTACTTAATTGTCATTTCAGGTATATTTCTATGAAGTACATAAAGCAGATTTCTGAGAAGTACATAAAAAGTAGACTGAAAGTATACTTCCCTATTTTTAGTTTAAAAGAAGTATACTAAAAGCACACTGGAATAAACTTCTTTTTTTGCAAGGGATTGCAGAAACGACCTATTGTTACACAAATTAGCTGTGTGAAGTGTATTTTACAATTGTTTAAATATGACTTGAGAATTGAGAATTGCTCACCTCTCCTCAGAAGACTTGCTGCAGCTTCGTCTCAAAGACTCTGTTCACGGTTCCTCCTGAAAGTGATTTCAGTCAGACTCCTGAGGCAGCATAACAATTTAATGATCGACAACAACAGAGCTTTAAAAAAGAAAACCCATATATAATTAGGCTACCACTGTCGTGGAAAAATTCTAAATCTGTTTTTAAATGTGAGACCGAGAGTGAAAAACACAGACGCTCTGTTGTGAGAAAGACAGAAGGCAATTCAGAACAGTCTCTTCTACTGATAAAGGCTGTTCAAGGATCTCGACCTTGAACAGTATCTTTTCAGATTAGTTCTAACCAGTCACAGCCATCCCCCGTTAGAGGAATGCAGACAGATGATTTAGCCACATACACAGAAAAAACACTAACACCTGTGCAAATAGAACAGAGAATAAACAGTCATTTGAAAATGAAGAAAAATATAGCAATTTCCATCACACTATAATAATAATTTAACACTCATCTTTTACTTTCTGTATGTGTGAATTTATTTTGACTGGTCTCAGATTAACTTTCTTCCTTCTTGTTCTCCCTCCCATCAGGCTCGCAAATTGTTGGCCTGAAAATTGTTGACAGAAAAACAGAGCAAAGTATGTGGGAAAAGATGAACTGAGAAATGATTTTTATTACAATAATCTTAGCCCAGATTTATTATAGACAATTCTTGTTTAAATCCATTTGTTGCAGTAAAGAAACAACTTAAATGTTTCTTTCTTTCTTTCTTTTTCTTTTTTTTTTTTTCTTTTTTCTTTTTTCTTTCTTTTTCTTTTTATTTTTTTGGCACGGTTTCATAATCGCATATGCATTGATATTGCATTTTTAGCATATGAATACTAAAAAAACTTGGCCAAACTGTTGAAAGTGATTTGCTGAGAGCAGAAGATGTGCTCGTGGTCTTTGTGGATCCTATCAGCCATTAAATGGTCTCTCTCTGCTCATTTGTAAAAGTATTAAACTCTTATGAAGTTCCTTTCCGGAGCAGCAGAAAGTGATCTGAGCAGAAAATCGGGTTTATGACAAAATTTACCGAAACAAACATTTATTTAACACAATTTATGCTAACATTTTATTGAAGTAAAAAATAAATAAAAATAAATAGTTTTGACATATGTTTTATGGATTTAAATAACATTCTAAAATATTTAATATGTGTTTTAATATATAAAACAATTATATTAAGGGAACTGTCAATTTTGTGTTTGACGTTTAACTATACTCTTAAAATAGCAGATTCTGGTAATCAGAGCATATGAAGAACGTGTAAATGATGGTCATGAAATTATGTGCATGCAACGTTGCAGTTACGTGGTCAGTAAGTCATGAAGTTACCAATATATTACCAATAGAGTATACGTATCTGGGACGTACTAGATAATATTTCGACGTTAGGATGACGTACTGAGGACGTTGTGAGTGAGTAGTTTGATGCTAATATTATTACGGGCATGCAACGTCGCAGTGACGTTGTCAATTGATAAATCATGAAATTACCAATCCATTACATAACTGTTACGTCGTGTGTTAGCAGGGCTCCTCTGCGATTCCACCGCTTGCCTGGACCCGTGTGCGCGTGTCTATGTTGCCGAGTGACGTAGTGAAGAAATTCGAATTTCTTCTATTTGCTAGTATGTGGCATTTAACTGCCAGAACAGCTGTGAACTTCCCCTGCAAGCCTGTGCCTCGTCCATTAACATTATATAGCGGGACAAGTTATCCCTTACTTCTCAGCGTGAAAAATACAAGGTGTGGCGTGAGAGCGCGTGGACTGGTTGCGTCTCACTGTGAATGCGTGAAACTTGAGAGCCCTGTTTATACAGCATATTTTATTTTATTTTAGATAAACTACAAACATTGATTCATTTATAAAGATTTATTTTGAAATGTAAGTCAATAACAATTGGCTGAAGCTACCAATAGTGTCTTTGAGTGACGAGACCCCGCCCCATTTTGGAGGTTCTGCCCACTTTTGGAGTTCAGGCCGCATTTTGGAGATCTCCAGACTGCAGTTATAGTGGGAGAGAGAATCCACCCATTTATTTTGTAACGCGCTTGTCCACGGCGTAATACAGCACAGTAAAACAAAGGTATAAATTGCAAATTGATTATTTAATTGCTTTACTAGTTTTTATAAATAATTTCCACTCTGCAGATAATTTCATCACAGCCTTACATTGCCTAGCAGAACATTGTGGGTATGGACAGTTATACAGTAAAATGATACGGGACAGATTAGTGGTTGGACTCAGGGATAAAAGACTGTCAGAACAACTTCAGATGGATCCCGAACTCACTTTAGAGAAGGCAGTCATACGCATACGCCAAAGTGAGCTGGTAAAAAAACAGCAAGAGGAGGTGAAAGCCAGTTTCAAAAGTGACACTGCAACAAATATTGACAGTGTTCATTCACAGCAAAGACCTTACAATAAAGGACGAGGCATGATGCAGAGTAAGAGGCCTGCTAGAAGGGCAGAGAAACAAACAGCATCGGATAAGTCCATTCAGTGCAAGAGGTGTGGAAAAACTCCCTCTCACAGCAAATTCCACTGCCCAGCACAACATGCATACTGCAACCTTTGTAAGAAAAAAGGACATTATGCTAAAGTTTGCAGGTCCAGAGGAATAAGTGAAGTGAGTATGAGCCATGAGGAACATGAGTGACATAGCATTCTTAGGCACTGTGAGTAAGGAGCAGAGTGA
Source organism: Labeo rohita (assembly GCF_022985175.1). Lineage (NCBI taxonomy): Eukaryota > Metazoa > Chordata > Actinopteri > Cypriniformes > Cyprinidae > Labeo > Labeo rohita. The sequence continues at coordinate 47,782,082 of NC_066871.1, forward strand.
TGCCCCCTGGCTGATAAAACTCAAAGTGAATGATTCTGATGTGCTGTTCAAAGTGGACACGGGAGCAGACGTCACTGTGGTTTCAGAAGAGATGTTCAATGAGGAAAATTTTGGAAAATTACAGAAAACTTTTGGGACCAGGTCAAGACTCACTGCAGGTTAAAGGTATGTGCACTGTAAAAATGTGCACAAAAAGTAAAACCACAACCCAAGATATTTATGTAATCTCAGGACTGAAAATGGCTCTACTAGGGAGGCCAGCAATCCATGCTCTAGAAATTATATCGAGAAATGATACGGTGAATCTCGACAGTCTTGAGTCAGTTAAAAGACAGTTTCCCGATTTATTCCAGGGTCTAGGGAAAATGCAGGGAGAATATGAGATATCTGTAAAGCCAGATGCCAAGCCCTTTTCACTGTCAACTCCACGTCGCATTCCACTGCCTCTAATGTCAAAAGTGAAACAGGAATTGGAACACATGGAGAGTCAAGGTGTGATTACAAGAGTGGAACAACCAACTGACTGGTGTGCTGGCATGGTTGTTGTTCCGAAACCCAGTGGTGCAGTACGCATATGTGTAGACCTAACCAAACTTAATAATGCAGTAAATAGGGAAAGATACATTCTTCCTTCAGTGGAACACTCTCTGGGTCAGCTCAAAAGAGCCAAAATCTTTTCGAAATTGGATGCCAATTCAGGGTTTTGGCAGATCCCTCTGTCACAGAATTCAGCCCTTCTCACAACCTTTATCACCCCCTTTGGAAGGTTCTGCTTCAACCGACTTTGTTTTGGGATATCGTCAGCCCCAGAATATTTCCAAAAGAGAATGTCACACATGCTGGAAGGTCTAGAGGGTGTTCTGTGCCACATGGATGACATATTAGTGTTCGGAGCATCCCAGACAGAACATGACCAACGTCTCTTTGCGGTGCTGAAAAAACTGCAGAAGGGAGGAGTGACTCTCAATCAGAAATGCGAATTCTCCAAGAAGAGTGTGAAGTTTCTCGGACAGATACTAGATGAGTCAGGAGTTCAAGCTGATCCTGAAAAGGTTTGGGCGATCACACATATGAGTGAACCAACAAACACAAGTGAAATGCGGAGATTCATGGGTATGATAAATCACCTAGGGAAGTTTTCCCTAACCTAGCGGAGAAAACACAGCCTTTGAGAGATCTCCTGCAGAAAAAGAATATGTGGGCATGGGGTGAGCCACAACAGAGGGCTTTCGAGAGCATTAAACAAGACTTAAGTACCCCACTCTTCTTAGTTAAAAA
>NC_066871.1:47921744-47969482 GCF_022985175.1 Labeo rohita
ATTGAGTAGGGTAATATTTAGTGGTGTAGTGCAGTACCTGCGCATAACCATTTTTTAATCCGTCGGCTTTGCGTATATCCACTTCTAAATTCCCTCTGATGCGCATCCTTCAGTAGTGTCCTGCATTAGCCAAAATCATGACAGGCCACCATTTCTAATTCAATCGTATGTGAATAAATGCAAATATTCGCTCAAAACACATAGTAAAAACGGTAGGGAATGTGGCGCCGGCTTCCTTTGAAATATGTTTGATGATTGCGCCTGAGATGTGTCCGCGCCAGCACCAGATTTGCGAGTAGTAAAATTAACAATTATTATTGATTACTGATTTGAATCAGTACATTACAACGAAAACAGTACCTTAAAAATGGAAAGAATTAGATTTTTATGATCTGAAATTTCTTAAACTGGGTGAACCCCTGTAAACTTTTGTCCAAGGATCCAGTAGACGTTCAAACACCCAACTGATTTCATCAGAGATTGCGGAGAGTCACGTCCAGATGTCAGTTAACATTCTTTTTAGCGTGGATTTGGCTTAAAAGCAGATGTCAGTTAAATCAATCTGCTGTTAAAAATTCCATTTTATCATCATGCAAAACTAAGAATTAGAATAATCGTAACCGACGATCGGGTGCGGTTATCTAAATCAGAGAAAATACAGGTGCGGGTGGGTGACGGGCGGATAATTTATTTGAAGCTGCGGATTCGGGTGACGTTTGAGCTCATCCATCTATTTCTTGTTCTCTGTCTTTCAGTTGTGATAAATCCCTACTTCTTCAGTTTCTGGCTCATGTGAGGCCTGAGGAAGCCGAGTCTCTTTCTGGAGCTCTGGGTGAAGAGCTGGATCTCAGTCAGACTCAGCTGGATCCGCAGGTCTGTAGAGGTCTGGTCCTGATTCTGGAATATTGTGAAGGACTGACAGAACTGGATCTGAGTCAGTGTCGTCTCACTGATCACAGTCTGGATCTGCTGCTCCCAAACCTCCACAAAGTGCAAAACATTGAGTGAGTGACTGAAGAAACTCAAAGTGTTCATTTCTCAAGTATAATGTAATAGTTGTTTCATTCCTGATTTGTTTGTTTGATCTCAGTTTCAGTGGCAATAACATCACTGACGCTGGGGCTCAGAAAATCCACAGTATCGTCACTCGCAACAGTAACATAAAGACAGTAAGGTGTGTGTCTGAGTGTCACAATGTTGAGCAAAATGATTAAAATGCTTTAGGTTTGAGTAAGGAGCAGTTTGTTGATCACACTATCATCCATTAATAAATTATATTTATTAACTCAACAAATTTCAAGCATTTAAAGATGAAACGTTTTAGTCATAAAAAACAAAATAAAATAAAAAAATAAAATAAAACAAATTTGGTGAAATTTTGGTGTTCAAGCTAGTAGTTCATATTGTCATGCAACAGTGAAAATCATTAAGGGTCATGATGTTAAGTGTGTTTGTCTCATTTACATGTTTTTGTGTAACAGACATTTTTATCTAAAGCAACTTGCAGATGAGGAATCCAGGCAGTGTGTTGTGTTTAATATCAGTGTGTGTTTGTATCTGTAGACTCTTCAACAACAGAATTGAATCCAGAGAAATCTTCAGCACAGACCCACGATTTGAGATCTGCTGATGTAAACTCTCTCTGGAATCAGATGAAATAACAAGTGGGAAATAATAAAGTAACAGGTGTAAAAGGTTTTGAAGAATCTGCCCATCAGAGTCCCAAAGAAAAAAATAAGCCACCATGATTGTAAACCACATTCATTTTATCATCACTTTAAATCATAATCAGCAGTGGGTTTCTGTTGCATTAACTGTTGTTTTGCAAAATGGCAAAAAATCTGTCTCTTTTGTAGACTGTCTTTCCCCTTCTCCACACTTTATTTGTGTCATGCAAAAAAAAAAAAAAAACAACAAACTGCATATAAAACTACTGACATAAATCCTTATAAATGCTGAAAAATGCAAGATTTCAAGAAAAATACTGCAGCTTTGACAACTTGCTGTTTCAATATCCACTTTGTTCCAGTAAAAGCAACAACGATTTGTTAAAACAACAACAACAACAACAAAAAACACATGCATTTATACCATTGATTTAGCTGATCTTCTCCTCTTCATGTTAAAGAACAGACAGATCATTTGCAAGCAGGAAGTGTTTCACTGTCTGAACTGCAAACACAATACAAGACAGACATTATAGTCAGAAAATCACACTGACCTCATTCCTGTGACTGAAATGTTTGGCAGGAGGGTCAGGATCACTTTTGTTTTTACACCTACGGTATTAAATGACATGGTACTAAAGCAGTTAGGATATGTCACAACTCTATACAGATGTTTACTGGCAGATTTTTTTTTTTTTTTTTTTTTTTAATAATTTTTATTTATTTATTATTATAATTTTTTTTTTTTTTTGATAACTTTATTTTTGTGTTGAATCCTGTGTAGTGTTCTTGGCCAGTATTAAACCGTGGGCATGATGCAAAAGGACAATCAAAGTTATTTATTATCTAGTTGTTTATCAACATTTTAACTTAAACCCTGCCAAAATGCAACGTTCTGCCTGCGTCTATGATTACAGTACAGTAAAAATTAAATTCACATTCTCTGTACTCTCAGCTGATTTGCAAAACAGTACAGGGGTGTAAAAAGTACTCCAAATTTATACTCAAGTTAAAGTACAGATACTAAGTGAAACTTTTACTCACTAAAACCTAGTTAAACTAGTTAAAACTAGGTTAGACCAGTTCAGTTGGTACACTTTTTGCTTTTTCCATTACCACAGCAAAACTAGGGACTGAAAATACATTTGTCATATTTTCCTTTAGGCTACTTATCTACTAAAATATTTTTAATTATTAACATTCATAAGTAGGTCATATTTTCTACAATTAGCTAATAAACACAAGACACTTTTTTTGTTCCCATGCACTGCACAGTACATCCATAATGCTGTAAAGCTGCCTAATCAATTCTTTGCAAATGTAAAATACCTTTAAATATTCAACAGTTTTCATCAGAATTCAACAGTTTTTATTTCCATTCAGTATTTTATTTGGTTATTTGTTTAGTTAAATGTAGTTCATTTGTAAAACATTGTATAGTAATGGCAAATAGCAATACAATATTTAATTTCAGGTCATCATTTTAATAGTAACAGCTGAAAAGTAACAGAAAAAAACAAAAACAAAAACAAAAACAATTGCAAACAGCAACAATAAAACAGAACAAATGCAAACAGTAACCTAATAAATATAATAACCTAATAAATATAAAAATGGAATAAATAAATGATACATTTGTCTCAACTGTACCCCACTGGCCTCCTCGAACATTTCTCTAGATTTTACAGTGACACAAAGTCAAGCAATATGTCAGTTTTTAGAGCACAGATTAAGGTTTACGAAAATGTAAGTTAACTTTAACAGACATGTAAGGATGAGAAGTTATTCAATGTGGAAAGGATGTGGTGAAATGAAAAACTTACCTAAAAAAAAAGGTTCCCTGATATCTTCGAACTGAAGAAACACATAGAAAATAGTAATAATCATAATTTAAAAAAAAAAAAAAAAAAAAAAAAAAAACACTTTTGACATGGTGAGGCCATAGTTTATTTTAAAAAGCTTTTTTTGCATTTAATAAAAATAAATGTTTAAAAATGTAACAAATTTTATTAATCCCTCCCCAACCCACCTTCCTTTTTTTTTTTTTTTTTTGATCACTGCCTACACTTATTCACTTTTATTTGTTCCCCAGTAAATAAAGTTGTTTCACTTAATGTTTACATTTTATAAAATTATTGTGCACCCATGAGTATCTTTTGCTGCTGAATCATCCACTAACCTAGTTTATAATAGTATTTTTGTTGTATATAAGCTATATAAATGCTAAATTTTATTTCTACATTATTTTAGCATCTCTGTAATTTCTGCCATATTTAACATCTGTGGCCATGAGTTCATTTGAAAGACTGATTTTAGCTTATCTGAAGGACATCACTGGATAAACAGTTTGCCTACCGAGTAAACGGGTCTGTGGATGATGCACTACAAAGAGGTTCTTAAGAGAAGAACCTTCAAGATTCTTATAATCTCATTGTGTCACCGAGTTAGCACAATGTAATGTAAAACTGGAGTTGACAGATACCAAGCATGCTGATCTTAGTTAACCATTGCATGCAATTCTGAAACATTAATTAAAAAGAGTTTGAATTACATAGGCCAAACCCTATAATAGGAAAACCACGAGATGGGAAAATTGGATACATGTTTACATTTCTCAAGTGGTTATGTATATAGAATATATAGCATTAAAAGGGTTTATTTAAGGGTCTCAGTCAGTAACATAAAAATAGTAATTGGTCTAATTGGAATAGGAAAAGTAAGACAGATTAACCCCTTGGTTAACTACAAGTTGGTCAAACTAATACTTAAGATACAGTTAAGAACATAGTAGCTAAGTTTAACTGGCTCCTGGTGTTAGCTGCATTTGACATAATTTAGTTGGAAGAGTGAGTTTCTGGATTAATAATTGTGTGTCTGATTGGTCCAGGCGCTACACGATGTTTGGAGCATCTCTAGATCTTTAATCTTCTACATTCAATGATGACATTTTAGCATTCATCTCTTCAACGTCAGTTTCACTCATTTTCAGAGTGAGACTCAAGGGGAAATGATCAGACAGATCTATATCTTTGCATATTTCTCAACTGTGCACATATTTCTGTTCCTGTTTTAACATGAAAAAATAGTTTAATCTGGACATGGGCTTGATATGTGAATATGTATATCGTTCTGATTCTGTTTGTGCTCTAGACTCTCTTTTATGCATTTCTCCCCACACGTCTGACAGCTGCAATATACTCATGAACCTATCCAGTCATTTTCTCTGTGGTTCGTGTGCTTTCTTCGCATCCTGCTCATCAAGTGTTGTGTTAAAGTCTCCACCAAACACAGGCCTGCATTTAAAAGCTTCTGACCCACTTCTTAAGAAGCTGGAGAAATTCTTTACCCTGAGATCACAGATTAGATGGTCGTCGTCAGAATGGTAATAGACACTGACGAAGGTGTATTTCTGACTGCCAATCTCAGCATTAATCCAAGTTTCCACCCTCATAAAATGCTTCCAGACACGTGTGTGGTTTGTTGATAAGAACGGCAACACCTCTGCTGCTTGAACTGAAGAATGTCAAATACATTGTCTTCTCCCTGTTTAGTTGCTCTTTGAATTCCCCATCTTTCAGTGTTTCTATGTTATATTTCCCTCCTAAGGCCTCAGTGATTTTACACTTGTCATCCTCACCGACATGAGTCTCTTGCAGAAGCACAACATCATATTTTCTAAAGATCGCTAGTAGAGCTGCTTTTTCTTTTAGTCTTGTTTTCAGACCACAAATTTTCCAGGACAGAACTTTGAATTCTGATTCAGATGCCATCATGTGGAGGAATGTTTTCTTTTCTGTGAAGTTTACTAGAAGGAAATGCATGTGTTAAATGACAGAGACATGTTTTTGTTCATTTAGGTCAGACTTGAGCCATTCACCACATTCACATTTAATTCATTAAATTTATTTAAGTGTTGCCTGAACCTGTAAGTTTAAATATAAAAAATAACAACATATTTGAGTACAAACTGTCCAGTATAAAATGCTTTAAACATTTAAACAAAATTCTGTAACATGCATTGGCAAACCAGCATTTGTCACACCCCTGGACTTTTTAGTTGGTTTCTCCCATCATTTCCCCCTTCAGCTCTTTGTTTTGGTTTCTCCCTCATTGTCTGCACGTGTGTTTGTAATCAGTCTGTGTGTGTATATATAGCGTGTGTTTTCCCTATTGCCTTGTCAGACCTTAATGTTACCACCCCGTGTTCCTGTGTTTGCTCTGCTTCCTTGGATTATTAAAGACTGTTCGTTTCACTACGTCGTTGTTCGTCTGTTGCTGCCTGAAACGTGACACAAGGTCTGACCTAAACAGTTTTTTTTTGCGTGTTTCCCCCGTTTTGTTTCTCGTTCGTTTTTTCCAGTCTTTTGGTTCCGTTGTGTTTTCCCCATGAATCCCCTACTCCGTCCGGAATTCATCCTCCTTCGGCTGAAGCAGGGGGAGCTACCGCTCGAGGGATATACCGTCATGTTCCAACTAGTAGCTCACACCACCAGCTACCCGGACGACGCGCTCTGTGCGTTCTATGATGCGAGTCTAAACGCCGCATGCAGAGCGCCGTCGTCCGAGGACGGTCCTCGAGCGGATTTCGCCTCGTTTGTGGAGTGGACACTGGCGAGAAACCGATCCTCGTTTCCCGTCTGTTCCTTGGAGAATCTCGCCAGTGTCACTCCAGACCCAGATCCCAACAAGCCACCACCCCGACCCACGGAATACCAGCCAGAGCCCACCGATGACGGAGAGCTAAAGCCCGACGCGACCAGCGAGCCATCGCAGAAAGGAGCGACAGAGCAGCTGATCACCACGGAGCCTGAGCTGCACGAGCCGTCAGACCAGGTGCGTGAGCCGGCCACTATGTCCGCGTCGGTGGAGATATCAGTGGAACGGGAAATTGCTGAGGACAGCACTACCCACTGCACCACCGCTGAGGGTGAGCTTAATTGGATTTTGGGACGTACGAAAAAAGACAATGAACCTGATCTGTGTTTCCCTGAGGATTTAAATGTTGAACCCCCTGCAAGTTCTGAACCGTCCGTCTACTTAAGTTTCCCACCCACCCTCCCTCAGTTACCTCTGTTTAATGGCCATAATGTTTCAACCATGCCACCACTGCTGCCTGTCAGTCCCTCTGCTCACCCTCAGCCCACCATCTGTGCGGTGGGTTCGCCGCAGGTCTGCCAGTCATCATCGGTGTCATGGCTGGAGGATCCCTCATCTCCGCCTTCAGCCTCAGAGTCCTGGACTCCACCTCGGCCCTCCGACCCTGCGGCTCCACCCCGTCTCTCAGCTCCCTCGTCTCCACCGTCGCCCGTCGGTCCACCAGCTCCACCGGGCTCCATCGTCCTTTCGGCTCCGCCCCGGTCTGTCGTCATCCCACCTTCGCCTCAGGACTCTACTCCTCCGGCTGCGCCTCGTCGCTCTGTCCCACCGGCTCCGTGGAACTCCTCCATCCCTCTGGCACAGCCTCAGTCCTCTGTCGCTCCGGCTCTGCCGCAGACCTCCGGATCTTCGCTTCCGCCTTGGTCGCCAGAGCCTTGGGCTCCACCTTGGCCCTCCGGATCCTCGGTGTCACCCAGGATCATCGGCTCTCCGTCTCCACCTCGGGCTCTACCACCACCTGCTCCACCTACGTCGGTCGGCCCCCGGGAGTCGTCAGCCTTTTCTCCACCATGGCTCCTCCCTCCATCGGCTCCACCGTGGGGTTCCATCATGGCTGCGATCTGGGTCTCACCTGGCTCCTCCTGCTCCAGCCCCCTCCTGTCACCTCCTTGGCTCCTCCCTCCGTCATCACCTCCATGGACTATTCCGTCACCACCCTGGACTCCATCTTTTGCCCTCCTCCCAGGAGTCTGTCCTCCGCCGAAGCCCCCTCCTAAGACTTGGTACATTTTGTTTTCCCTGTTTGTCGGCGCGAGGATGCGCCTTCCGGGAGGGGGAGGTAATGTCACACCCCTGGACTTTTTAGTTGGTTTCTCCCATCATTTCCCCCTGCAGCTCTTTGTTTTGGTTTCTCCCTCATTGTCTGCACGTGTGTTTGTAATCAGTCTGTGTGTGTATATATAGCGTGTGTTTTCCCTATTGCCTTGTCAGACCTTAATGTTACCACCCCGTGTTCCTGTGTTTGCTCTGCTTCCTTGGATTATTAAAGACTGTTCGTTTCACTACGTCGTTGTTCATCTGTTCCTGCCTGAAACGTGACAGCATTCTTTTTTCAGTGAATTTCTACCTCCAAAGCGGCAATGTTTTAGCATTTGATTGCATATAGAGCTTTTTTATTAGCATTGTTTGTTATTGTTTTCTTTTTCTTTTTTCTTTTTTCTAATTCTTCTTTGTGCCGTTTAAAAGAAAAAGAAAAATTCACATTTTAATGAGAGTTTTAATGAAATATCTGTATAATTAAAAGGTAAATAGTAGTTAATTGACTATTGGCCTGTTTAGCTGAGCCACCCATACTACAAACAAACAAACCCTGAAAACTCAAAAGCACACATTTTGTACATTTAATATGTAAAGATATAAGATGATTGGTCAGTTCCATTTGATAGATTATACTTTAGGTATAACACCTGTTTTATGAACCAGTTGCTTCACAAAATGATTCACTCTTGCTAACAGTGGTGACTCCTACTGGTCAGAAAACTCTAAACACATAAAAACAGCTTTTAAAAACCCATAAAACATTTGTTTTACCTAAAGTAAAGGTAAAAAGGCCAGATAGATTTTTAGGCAGGTTCTGCTTGTGAGCTTTTGGTCTGGAAATTGTGCACCCAATCTGGCAACATTGGTCCTATAATTACATTAATATTTTGCCAAATGGAAAAAGTGATCACACAAACAATTACCCTATTGGATCACTGTTAATTTCATATGAAATACATTAAGTAAGACATTAACAGCATGGTAAATATAAAAAGAGGTGTTGTCTAAGATGGCCAGTAACTTAGACAGCATCCTTCTTTCTGACACTACAGTCAGAGAGTCCAGCTCCACCCCCACAACAGAAGCAGCCTTATGGATAAGTTTGTTCAGTCTATTAGCATCAGCTACCTTCAGTCTGCTGGACTCCAGCATTTATAACAGCTGAATATCCACTGGGACCCCATGAATAGAGACCACTGAGTCCTCTGCAGAACATCTTCAACATTGTTTTTGCCACATTGAGCTGTAGATGGTTCCCTCAGAAAATGTGGCAAAGCTCTGGCCCTTCTTCTGGACAGCTTCCACCACTGATGCAGCCAACTTTATTGTTCATAGAACATTTCTGAAGATGCCAAGACTCAGTACAATATCCAAATCTGGGACCCCATGAAAAGAGAGACAGCACAGTCCCCTGTGGAGCTCCAGTGTTGCGCACTCTGTCCGCTCACAATGCTTTTGCCACATTGAGCCAGTAGATGGTTCTGCAACCAGGACACCAGGGATGTAGTCCTGTGCTCAGTCTCCTCTCCACCACTGATGCAGCCAACTATAGCTGAGTCATCAGAACATTTCTGAAGATGGCAAGACTCAGTACAATAGCTGAAATCTGCACTGTACAGGGTTAAAAGAAAAAGAGACAGCACAGTCCCCTGTGGAGCTCCAGTGTTGCAAACCACTCTGTCCGATACACAATGCTGCAAGCGTCACATTAATGCCATGGTCTGCCACTGGAATGAGACTTTTTTGGAATAGGGACGATGCAAGAGTCCTTCCATAACAGAGGAAACTTCTGGAGTCTCAGGCTCATGCTGTAGACATGGTGAAATACACCACAAAGCTGGGAGGCACAGGCTTTAAGAACCCTAGTATGGATCTTATCCGGGCCTGCAGCCTTGCTTGAATGGAGCTTCTTTAGCTGTCTTCACACCTGGTCAGGTGTAAACAGCACTGTAGAGGTAGTAGAGAAAAAAGCTACAGGGTCAGGTGGAAGAAAAAATAATATAATGGTTTGAATAGGGGAGAAAGTGAAGACTGTAAAGGCTGTAAACAGGCAGGGGATCCATACTGAGGAGAAGGTTCTGATAGTTGAGTGGCTTATGATGGTGGACAAACAGAGGAGTCCAGGAGAGGAAGGGCAGAAACATCATCAAATCTATTAAAAAACAGATTAAATTTGTTGGCTCCTTCACCAGCAGCATTGTTGGACCTTTGAAAAACAGTAATGGTCCTCATGCCATTCCAAACCTCTCTTGAACTGTTTTGCTGAAGCTTCCTCTCCAACTTCCTCTTATAAGTGTTTTTAGCTTCTTTGATTTTTACTTTCAGCTCCCTCTGCACTCTCTTGACCTCCCCTCTGTCCCCCTCCCTAAATGCCACCTTCTTTGCATTCAAGGTAGCCTTGATGTCCTTTGTTACCCATGGCTTATTGTTAGGATAACAAAAGATAGTGCTTGATGGAATTGTGCAATCAACCCAAAAAATATTATAATCAGTGATGCACTCAGTAAGTCCATCAATATCCTCTCCATACAGCACACAGAGTACCTGCCAGTCTGTGATCTCAAAACAAGTCTGAAGTGCCTCATAAGCCTCATCTGTCCGTCTCCTCACAGTCTGGAGGGATATAATAAGGGTTGAGGTACACCAAATTGTGGTCTGACCTACCCAGCGCAGGGAGGGGAGATGAGCCGTTTGGATTCTTCAAGTTTGCATACATTAAATCAAGTGTCCTGTCTTCTCTGGTCAGACAGTTTATATACTGTGTGAAAGTTGGCAATATTTTTTCCAGAAAAATGTGATTGAAGTCGCCTAAAATGGCAATGAAAGCACTTGGATGTCTGGTCTGCAATTGTGATGTAACATTATGAATGACGCTGCTCACCAACTTCGGGTTAGCTAATGGTGGAATATAAACAGCTATGGCATGTGAAATCTCTCTGGGCAAATGATAAGGCAGAAGCCCCACAGCTAATAGTTTAATGTCTGGGTAACAGTCACTCCTTAACCGTAATATAACAAGGGTTGCACCATCTGTTATTAAATAGAACGGCAAGCCCCCCCCTCCTTTGCGCTTACTGCTCTCATTGCAATCCCAGTCAGCCTGAACTGTCTGAAAGCCCTCCATGTTTATTATATTGGTTCAGTAAGAAACAAACTTGGTTAAGCTGTGGTAAAAACAGGAACACACTCAGACGTTATGTATCTGAATGTTATTTTATTTGTTTCAGTTTTTCACGGTGGCATGACATAAAGATGTCAAGATGTTAATGATATCCAAAGGGTGTCATGATGTTCATGTTGTGTCAAAATATGATCAAAATGGTGAGGATGCTTACTCTTTGCAAAGAAGATAATAAACGTTAAGACATAAGTTGAAGTGTGATTCTTTTAATCAGAAGAAAATCTTTCCTATCAGCTCAGGAGAACCAATCCTGCACGTCATTCTTCATCTGTGCTCCATTCAAGAACTTTACTACAAAAGGCTGTGTCATAGCTAGCATTCTTTTAATCTTCAGGAGAACCAATCACAGTCTACAAAAGGCTGTGTCATAGCTAGCAACTGGGTTAGCCCCGCCTCCTCACTAAGATAAAGCTTTTTGTCTTTTCCTCACTCAGAGTTGCTCTTAGATTGGTCCTGAATTACTCTTAAGACTCATATGTAGAATTTTTAAAGATAAATTAGAGTTTACTGAGAGGAGCTTTCATGAGCATTGTCTATAGACAAATTGAAATGATTTTTAAAAACACACCCCAAAATGTAATAATACAAGTTAGTTTGTCTACATTAAACTGTGGGTTAATTTAAAAATGAATAGTTGCAATGTATTAGCTAAAGCATTATAAAAAATATTTTAAAAATTAGTCTTTTTTTTTCATCTATAGCATGCACACAGTTTTATCAAAAAGGTCATTCATCATCAACTGATAGCTGATGACGCAACTGCAGAAGGAAGGAGCATTTATATTACAGAACCAGAAGTGGAAAATCTCAACAAACCTGAATTGCAGCTTGACTCCTGGTGAGTTTATATTTCCTGTAATAGCGTGATTTATGTAAATATATTAAATTACTGATGTTATAAATCAAGACAACATTTATTGAGAGTGTTCATTTCGTAAATTGTATATCTTTTCTCAGATTTTGATTGAGGGTTTTCTGTACTCAGATCAGTCAAAATGGTGCTTCCTGGTACACTTCCTGGTAAGTGTTTGTCTACTCTGTTAAAGAACGAGATAAGTATTTTCAGTTGGGTTTGTTTGTTTGGATTGTCTTATTGAGAAAAGTTTATTTGGCTTGTACTTCAGATTGAGATTATGTCCTTTATTAATGATTTGGTTCCAAGGAATGTCATTATAAACAATACAGAAACATGCAGATCAGTTTCACATTTGAGCTGATCAGTTATGCTTCTGCTGACTGCTGTCAGTGATATTTGAGTTCATTTGCTGCTGCTAATTTTTTGTTCTGTTTGTGGTGAATGTTTTTTTTTTTCCTTTTAAAATGTGGCCTTTTTTATTTCTTCATACTTTCTGTCTCTTTCAGAGGGTTCAGTGATGAGCAGCGACAGTCCAAATGATCCAGTGATCCGGATTCTTCTGATGGGCAGAAATACTTCTGGGAAAAGCTCATCTGGAAACACTATACTGGGAGAAAGAAAGTTCACAGTCCAAAAAAAGAAAAAGGAACCTGAAGTTTGTGAGGGTCAAACACAGATCGGAGGGAAGCAGGTTGTTGTGATTGATTGTCCAAATCTAATGGATTCAGATCTGAATGAAAATCAGCTGGCGATGATAAAAGAGCAGCTGGCCTCTCGATGTTCAGCAGGTCTCAGCGCAGTTCTGCTTACTGTTCCTATATTGAAACCTGTGCAAAATGAGGAAGAGATCTTGGGTAATATTGAGGTTTTCTTTGGTCCTGAAGTTCAGAAGTACATCATGATTCTGTTCACACATGGAGATGAACTGGAGGATCTGGATCAAGCCATTGATGAACATCTGAAACACACAGATCATACGGATCTGCAGCGACTGGTGACTGAATGTGGAGGAAAGTTTCACTGTTTCAATAACAAAAAGAAAGTGGAAGGATCAGTTGAAAAACTACTGCAGAAGACTGAAGGAATGAAGAAGGAAAACCGTGGAAATTTTTTAATGGAACAAATGCAGAGGCACGACAGCATGGATGTTCTTAATCTCAGTTGTAAGTTTTGTTTTTGTAAATCACTTCAAAAATTAAAAAAAAAGGGGGTGGCTCGCTAGGAATACTGATATTTAATGAAACAGCCAATTGAAGTGATTTGTTCTTTCTTTTGTAGTTTCAGGAAAGAGTTTACAAATAGATCCAGGCTCCGGATGAGAATGACAGTATTCAGAATCTACAGGGAGCTTTGGTAAAGAGATCTCGGTGATGTGAGAAGCCACTTCAACTGAAGCAGTTCTTGTAATTAGTGATATATTCAAATCATCTTTAAAACATGCCTGAAACATTTATATTAATACTGTTTTATTATTTATTTATTTTTTTTGCTTAGTATATGTGTCATATGCTCAAATGTTAAGTCACAGTAATACAGTAATTCACTGCATGATGTGCAAGTGACACTAAACGACAGTAATAAATACACTGCACTGATTCTGTTACTTACAGTCACTGCTGATGTTTTCTGTAATGCTGAATCTGTTTGTAATCTCTCTGTAAATGTACTATGTAAATATTGTAAGCTCTCTCACAAGACAGATATCATGGAAAAAAGAAAAAAAAAAAAAAAACAATAAACTTTCTAATCTGACAGGAAGATCTAGATGAAACAAATGTCCTTTCAACCACCTTTAAGATCTGTCTCTCTTACCCTGTCTTTTACTTCTGGTCATATGGCCTAGGTCACTGAAAGTTGACTTGGAAGTGTCAGGAACTCAAGTTACTATACTATATGATCTTGACCCTTTTATGTTTGGTATCCATTTTAAAGTCTCTGTGTGATTGGAAATGTGATCTCAGTCCCATATCAGTAGAACAGACCAAAAATAAAGATCTCAAAAAACTCTGGAAAATTCGGTTCTATTGTTGTGGGTTATGCCCCTGATTAGGTTTTTGCCAGCTGTTTTATTTTTTCTCAGGTCACCTCATGTCCCAGCAAAAGTTCTGTGAAGTTTTATTTACTTAAATTTATGATTGTTTTGTTTTGATTTGAAAGAGATATTTAAAGAGAAATGGCATAACTTTAATGCAAGCATGATTGCCATGTGTCTCTCAATTTTCCTGCATGCTTACTCTTTAAAATTATTTTAATGTTGTTTTTCTTATTCTATGTTTTGCGTTTCATGCTGATCAGTTATGTAGCAAAATTGTAATGTATTCTTCTTTGACTGATGTATTCACTTTTATTGACTGAATTTATTCTTCTTGGTTTATGGTTTATTATGCCTGGCAAAATAAATGTTATTTCTTGATTTATTATAGACTCTACTGAAATCATAGTGCCTAGTAAATTATGAGGATGGTTTTGTTACTGCAAATCTACGGCCAAAATATGTCATGAATGGTGCAGTAGGCATGTCATCTAAGATCTTCTGATTTCTGTCTATCGCTGATTTTAGCAAGCTGCATGGGAAAAGATTAAACAATTTTTTTGTCAAGAGCAAGCAGTAGGGGGCTGACAAAACGGGTATTAGTCAACATATTTGTGATCGTGTGACCTGCACTCCAGTCAGTGCAAGGCTCAAATGCGACATTAGGCCCCCAAGTATAGTAAGTCCAGAATAATCAGGTATCTAAATTATAACACAACTAATATTATGAAGTTGTCATTCTAAAACTACTACATAATTTGTATTTAATAGTCACTTGAAATTGGATTCAATATGAAAAAGGAGTCAGAACTAAATTAGAAATCAAAGTTTTAAAGGAGTTTTAAAGTCTACTTCCAAAATGATTCACACATAATGTACTCACCCCCTTGTCATGCAAGATGTTCATGTCTTTCTTTCTTCAGTTTCAAATTATGTTTTTTGAGGAAAACATTTCAGGATTTTTTCTCCATATAATGGACTGATATGGTGCCCCGAGTTTGAACTTCCAAAATGCAGTTTAAATGCAGCTTCAAACGATCCCAAATGTGGTTATAAAAGATCCCAGTTGAGGAAGAAGGGTCTTATCTAGTGAAACGATTGGTTATTTTCATTAAAGGGGTCGTATTATGCTCTTTTTCTAAGTCTTGATTTTGTTTTGGGGGTGTGCTAGAACATGCTCTCATGCTTGGTGGTTTGAAAAATGCATTATTTTTCACATAATTTGCATTATTAAATTACCACCAAAAGCTTGATTAGTTCCAGGTTTAATAAAGGCCCGCCTTCCAAAAAAGGAAATGTGTTATGATTGGTTAGCTGTCCCAATGCATTGCGATTGGCAAACAGCTTATACAGTGCTTCAGTACTGCCACCCCCCTTGTCAAAGCAGTTAGTGCTAGATAGATTAATAGTGAATCTTATGTTTTAAATATGGATATTTTTCTTACAAAAACACATCGATTCGCTACAGGAGACCCACGGGAGCCGTGTGAGGCACTTTTTTATTATGGATGGATGCACTGTATTAGACTTTATTAGACTCTAATTGCATTCGTCTGAAAGAAGAAAGTCATATACACCTAGGATGTACGGAGGGTTAGTAAATAATATGCTACAGTGTTGAGTCCCATCCTCAGAAATCGCAGATACATTATTATTGTGCTAATTTATTTATTTTACATAGTTTCATTGTCCGAAACCAGCTGCTATCAGCAGCTTAACATTATCAAAGAACATCATCACAGATTAGCCTAGCCTATTCTAGTGCAAGTTTATGCATTTAAAAAAAAAAACAAAACAAAAAAAAAACACTTGTATACCTTCCACGCTGCAGCTTGTTGAAGTGGCTCTCCACGCTGCAAAAATTTTGGCTAAATGCTGTAGTTTAATTTAATGATATTCTAATGGACCACACTGTGACATTATTGCATGCGGAAAACAAATGCTGTAGTTTGTTTATAATAGCACCCCTTTAAAAAAAAAAAAAAAAAAAATACTTCTTTTTCAAATGCTTGTTGCACAAAAAAAAAAAAAAAAAAAAAAAACACGCAGAAGCAAACAGTTAACTGACTGATGAGCCCTTCATGATAAGAAGCCTCTGCTGAGACAGTGTCCTTGCGGCCATCTGGCACAAGAGGAGAAAATTTTCTCAAACTTTTGGAGTTTGTGCCAAATGACTGTAAGGTCGTCCTGAAACCGAGATATGCTTATGTCCCTAAGGTGCTCTCCACTCTGTTCAGAACCCAGGTGGTTACCCTTTTGGTGCTTCCCGTTGCAGAAGGTGAGCAGGGGCTAATCTACTTTGCCCTGTTAGGGCATTGAGAATATATCTAGAGCTCTCTAAACTGTTTCGACAGACAGAGCAGCTCTTTGTTTGCTTTGGAAGCCACCAAAAGAGTTGTCAGTCTCAAAGCAACAACTTTCCCACTGGATAGTTGATGCTATAGCCTTGGCTTATGCTGCAGTATTAAATAGATATCTTAAGTGTTCTGGGTCCAGACTGGAGCTTGTGAATTCCTAGTTACCACGGGATGCCAATCCCATGGCAGAAACAGAGAACAGATAGGAACATAATGAGTGTAGCTGCTGTTCAAACCAAGCAAAGAAAGATTTGTTCAACCAGAGCTAAAAGATTAATAATGTGCAGTTGATCAGATATAACTGCAGTAGAAGTTTATGAGATGCATTATTTGAATGCTTGGCTAAAAAGATGTGTCTTTAATCTAGATTTAAACAGACCTTAGGGAGCGTGATGGATTGTAGCATGGTAGAAGACTAGTTAGGTACACAGGAGCTAAACTGTTAAGTGCCTTATAGGTAAGTAGTACTATTTTATAGCTGATGCGGAACCTAATAGGTAGCCAGTGCTAGTTAAATAAATTTTACTTACTTACTAGCATTTTATTATTACATGCAGAGGTTTTAGGTCTGATAATTAGCACCACTTGTCATCCAGTTTTTTATATTAACTACATATTTCGTTAGTTTTTCAAATTGATATGTTTCACCAGCATAACAATCAGCAGCATCATCAGCACAATGAAAGCTAACACCATGTTTCCTGATGATATCTCCTAAGAACATATCTGAGCCTTGCTACTTCAATCGATATGATACCTCTTCATTTACTGTGTCAGATAAGTACGATTTGAACCATGCCAATGCACTACCACTAATGCCAACGTAATTTTCGAGTCTATTCAAAAGAATGTTGTGGTCAATAGTGTCAAAGAAGCTCTAAGATCCAGTAGCACTAACAGAGAGATACAACCACGATCGGATGACAAGAGCAGATCATTTGTAACTCTAATAAGAGCAGTCTCAGTGCTATGATATGGTCTAAATCCTGACTGGAAATCCTCACAGATACCATTTATCTGTAAGAAGGAACATAATTGTGAGGATACTACCTATTCTGACAATTTTTGTGTCTAATATTATCGATCTTGGAAGTAAAGTAGTTCATAAAGTCATTACTGCTGTGCTACTGATTCTTTATTTTTCATTAATTTAGCCACTGTGTTGAATAAATATCAATGGTTATGTTTGTTATCTTTTAAAAGAGACGAAAAGTACTGTTTTTGATGGTTTTCTATAGGATAGGGTACATTCACGCCAAGCAGTACAACAAACCTCTAGTTTTGTTTTCCTCTAGCTGTGCTTCATTTTCCGGGCTGCTCTCTTTAAGGCAGGAGTGTGCTCATTATACCACGTGGTCGGACTGTTTTCCTTAATCTTCCTTAAGCATAAAGGAGCGACCTTATCTAAAGTGCTAAATGAGAGAGTCAATAGTTTATGTTATATCATTACATTTTTCTGAGCTATTGGTTATGCTGAGGAATTCAGATAAGTCAGGAAGATTACTTACAAAAAGCAGTCTTTTGTAGTAGAAGTGATGGTTCTACCATACTTGTAATAAGGAGTTGAATTTACAGTTTTATTTATCTGGAGTATACACGAGTAGATAATGATCAGAGATCATAATCATCACTTTGCTGCAGAATTTCAATGCCATTAACATCAATTCCATGTGACAGTATTAAATAGTGTATGATTTTGACAATGAGTAGGTCCTGACACATGTTGTTAACCCCAATAGAGTTCAAAATGTCTATAAGTGCTGCTCCTAGTGCATCGTTTTCATTATTAACATGGATGTTAAAGTCACCTACTATTAAGACTTTATCTGCAGCGAGCACTAACACAGATAGAAAATCAGCTAATTCTTTGATAAAGTCTGTATGGTGCACAGGGGATTTGTCATTAATACTTTCTCTGAATAATGTATAGTAATAATGTAATATTAAGCACCATTATTTCAAATTAGTTATACTTAAAACCTGTTCTCTGAGAAACACTGAAAATATTGCTATAAATTGTAGAAACACCTCTCCCTTTTTTTTTTAGATGTGGCTCATGTTTCTAACAGTAATCTTGGGGGGTAGACTCGTTTAAGATAATGTAATCATCTGGTTTTAGCCAGGTTTCTGTCAAACAGAGCACATGTAGGTTATTATCAGTGATCATATAATTTACAAAAAAAGTGCTTTTGTAGAAAGGGACCTGATATTCAATAAGCCAAGCGTTATCATTTGTTTCTCTGTATTATATACATTTTTTATTTGTTGAACCTCATTTAAATTGTTACTTTTAAATTGGTTTGGATGTTTTTTTTTTTTTTTTTTCTCTATAGTATGGTACTATAGTTCTCTATAGCATGATATCTAGGTGAAAGAGTCTCTGTGTGCTGAGAATTAACTGATTTCTGTGACTTGAGGCAGCTATAGCAGACAGTCAGTTAAGCCAGTCTGTCTGCTTCCTGACCTGGGCCCCAATTAGTCAAGTGCAAACTCTAAGACTATGTGCCATTTTTTCTAGAGAGAAGAACGGCACCACCCCTTATTATATGTGTTATAGAATATTGTTTCAATATCTTAGCGAAACCAAGTGGAAGGATATAGTTTATGTATGTATGCATGTATGTATGTATTTATGTATTTATTTATTTATCAATGCATATGAACCTCCAGTTTTACTAGAGAGGTTCAAACAGACATTTATGGAGGACAAAGAGGTGCATCAATGCCAAAGAACTTGACAGAAAACAACTTTACTGACAATGTTATTCAGAAAGATAATATATATATATAAATAACATTTAAATAAGTTCATCAAACATTAACCCGGAGGCCATCATCTTTTCTTTTTTTGTGTGTATTCCAGAATTTTCTGGGAAAATATGTCTTATTGGTCCCAGACGAAAATACAGTCACTGCCCAATAATTTTGTTAAAAACCATGATTTTTTTTAATATAATGTTGATTCTGATTTTTTCTTCACAAATGCAAATGTATGAAGACAAAACCTTATTTTTCTGTTTTTAAAAAAAGACTTTCTTTATAATTACTTTCCGTCTTTAGAATATATGAAAGGTAAAAAGGAAACTTCCTCAGCATTCATTATACGACATTCTGGTCCACACTCCATACCAGATGGTGGCGGTAATGCACCAAAAAGTTGTTTGCCAAACGCCAATAAACCTTAGTAGAAGAATAATACTCTTTATTTTTCCTTTTTGTCGTTTTCTCTTCATTCTTTACCAAAGAAAACAAAGAATCAGTGAAGAACAAAAAGAAATTTGAACCAAAGAAAAAACTGAGCCGTTTGTTAATGAACAGACAGCAGATCTTTGTGATTCTCTTGGTTATTCACTTCAGAAAGTGAAAGTAAAGTTTATATTGATGGAGCTCGAACAGTGGAAATGGATTCACTATCTGTAGAAGAGCTTTCTTGTCCCGTTTGTTGTGAAATCTTCAAGAATCCTGTTGTTTTATCATGTAGTCACAGTGTCTGTAATGAGTGTCTTCAACAGTTTTGGAGAATCAAGAAAACTCAGGAGTGTCCTGTCTGCAGGAGAAGATGCTCAAAAGATGAACCTCCAGTTAATCTTGCATTAAAAAACTTGTGTGAGTCGTTCCTGAAGAAGAGAAATGAGAGTCGTTCATCAGGATCTGAAGAGATCTGCAGTTTACACAGTGAGAAACTCAAACTCTTCTGTCTGGAGGACAAACATCCGGTGTGTTTAGTGTGTGTTAATTCACAGAAACACGACAATCATAAATTCAGACCCATCAGTGAAGTGGTTTCATCATATAAGGTAAGACAAATGAGTTTTGCAACTTCATGCTAATAAAAAGTCCTATTAAAGTGTTGATTTAATTGAATTCAACCCAAAGTATATTTATTTTTTTTTTTTTATTGCCAAGGTA
The DNA here is from genome assembly GCF_022985175.1 of Labeo rohita. Classification (NCBI taxonomy): domain Eukaryota; kingdom Metazoa; phylum Chordata; class Actinopteri; order Cypriniformes; family Cyprinidae; genus Labeo; species Labeo rohita. The sequence goes on from NC_066871.1 coordinate 47,941,663, forward strand.
CAATGCATAACAGTACAAAAATGTAAGCATTTTACATGTATATAATAAAATAAATAATACAAAACACAAACCTTTAACAAAATTAATTAAAAGATTAAATAAATTAACAATTTTATTAGCCTTAAGATTTTTGAATGATGAAATAGTTTGGATTTACTGTTGAACCTCTTTTTTTTTAAATGGTAAATAATGGATTTTATTGAGTGAATTTGCAGTGGTGAATATGAAATTTTGCAAGAAGTAATAGTAGGTTAATGATAAAATATTCGTTAATTGTATCTTTTTGTATATTAAAGAAGCCAAACAGTACAACCTTAAAAAGCCAAGAGAACCCCTGGAGCACATTGCGACTGATAATATTAGAGAATTCAATTCAAAATCGCTGTGTGTGCGGACAATCCCAGAAAATATGCACATCAGTTTCATTAGGGTCACCACAAAATAAACAACTTGTATTTATGTCTGATTTAAACTTTAGCTGGGTCCCAAAGTATACTTCACTTTTTACGCGTACAGTGCGCGTGACGCGAGTTTGGTCAGTCTAAAGATATTTTGTAGTAATCAGTTATTCCACCAGGCGGCAACACGGTCCCAATTGTTTCACAGTAGAAAACGAAATCAAAGAGACGGAACAACAACTAAACAGCGGAGACCTCAGCAACAACATGCGCACAAATTGACAAGGGCTTGCGATGTTAATAAATTGTATTTTATTTTTTTCTAGGAGGAACTCAATACAGTACTGAAATCATTACAGGAGAAACTAAAACACAATGAAAAAATGAAAGGAGAGTTTGAGAAAACAGTTCAACACATAAAGGTGAGAATGTTAAAATATCCAAAGTTCGTTAAAATTGTAGAAACTTGTAAGATGTGAAATGATTTCCTCATGAATTTAAAGTCCAGGAACTCTGACAAAACCAGATGCCATGCAACAAAACAATTAATCTGGAGAAGAGATCTTCAAAGAGGGCAAACACCACCACCTCTATTGCTCATTTACAACCCCCTTCCTCCCTCCCTCTCCTCTCCCCTCCCTGCATCTCACTCCTTTCCCCCAAAAGATTCCACTAAAAGTTTGTATGAACTTAATAAGAAATAAGAATGTCCATATACTACATGTGTTACATCTTGTGAATATGTTCATTTTTCCCTTTCATGTTTGGTATTGTTCTAAAGGTCTCCGTGCAATTGGTAAAATGGTCTCAATTTCACACTTATATTACGAGGAAGATTGAACACTTTTGTAGAATTGTGTTTTGCTGCTGAGGGGTGTGTTTTTCCTTAGGGTCGGGTGAGAATCTCAAGTCAGGTGTGACCTTTGGTCATGAGATCTCCTGACAAACCAAAAGGTCTTTATGTTTTTATGACTGATTGGAAGATTTGTTTGTGTTGGTCTGGGTATATAAGTGAAGTGACAAAACACTACGGGAGGATTCTGTGTTCAGAAGAACCCCACACTGTGTGTGAGAGTCTCTGGAGCTTTGCCTCCAAATCTCTCACATGCTGTTGTGTGTCTCTCTGTGGTCAGGTATACAACTCCCACTTTTAGATTTATCTTTGAGTAATTGATGTTATGTATTTATTTAAACTGGAACTGAATTTAATTCTGAATTGAATTTTCATTGTTAAACTATGTAATTGGCATGATACATTTTTACCTGACAAATAAAACATTATATTTGATTCATTTTAGACTCTAAAATCCTTATTTCTAGTAGATTGTGAGGAGGCTGATGCTACCACAAATTACGACCAGGAGCAGTAGGCACATCACCTGAGACCTCCTGATTTCTGTCTATCACTAATGTTAGGAAGTTGTACGGGAGAAGACTAAAGTAAACTACACTTTTTGTGAAGGCAAGCAGTAGGCGGCTGTCAAAAAGGGTATTAGTCACCTACAGACCTCTGACTCAGCATCAGACTGGCGTTTTTGTGATCGTGAGATCGGCATAATCGGCCGGCGCCAGACTCAAAAGAGGCATCCGGTCCCCAATGAACGAATAACTGAAAGTATAGCGAGTCCGAAATAATCAGATATCTAAATTAATACATAATTGATATTTGTGATCAGCCTAAATTAAACACCTACATTATAACGATGATATGAAATTGGAGTCAGATTAAACACGGAGCTAAATTAAAATTGAAACTAAATGTTAAATTAAGTGGATTTTGCAGAAGCGCTGTTAAAAGACCGAACATGCATTAAACCTTCAGCCAAGTCGCTGGACTGTGAATAAGTGAATAAGGATTAAATATCTAAACAATTTAAATCTTAACTATACAGTTTGCCAACAAACTTACTTAACGCATCCAAAGGACTATTCAAACACCCACATAATATAATATAAAGGATTACATATGATTATTTTTGTAAATCATTAGCATCAGTCTGCTTCTGGATGTCTGCATCTGAGTTTATCTCAGATCGGAATGTGATTGTGTTGATGTGTGTTGATTGAATTGAATGTGGTTTGATTTCAGTCTCAAGCTGAGCACACAGAGTGTCAGATTAAACAGCAGTTTGAGAGGCTTTATCAGTTTCTCAGAGATGAAGAAGAAGCTACAATCACTGCACTGAGGGAGGAAGAGGAGCAGAAGAAGCAGATGATGAAGGAGAAGCTGGAGGAGATCAACAGACACATCTCAGCTCTTTCACACACAATCAAAGACACGGAGGAGATGATGAAAGCCAGTGATGTCTGCTTTCTAAAGGTCTGATTTCAGATCATTGATTGATTGATTGAATGATTGATTGAGTTGTTGATGATCAATGGTGTGTTTGTTCTGCAGGAGTTTCCAGTCTCAATGGAAAGGTGAGTGATCTGCTGGTGTCTCTGGTCTCTCTGCTTCTGATCCAAAGCCACTGCAGTTCTGACTCCTGAATGTTCTTCCAGAGTCCAGATCTCACAGCCGGATCCACAGACGCCTTCTGGAGCTTTGATTCATGTGCCACGTTACTTGGGCAACCTGCCGTTCAGAGTCTGGAAGAAGATGCAGGACATCGTCCAGAACAGTGAGTCTGACTGCAGGACATCTGAGCTCACACACACACTGGAAATGATTGATGAGGTTCTTCACATAAACACATGGATGGATAGATAGATAGAGTCTGGAGGTCTGAGCTGAGTTTGGTGTTTGTTAGGAGTAGTTACAATTATAAAATTTAGTCTCAGAATAAATATAATAATTTTTTAAGCCAACATGAGTCAAACACAAGAGACAATAAAAATAAACTATGGTAAACCAATACACAGACTACAAGAGCCAATACGTTGAAGTTGATCAGATGCTGCTGAGATCATGCACACATGTACAGTTTTTCATCTGCAGCAAAAATAAGACCAATGAGACCAAATCTCATTGATTTATTATTTATTTTCCAAATTATCACTTTATCTTGATATGACACAAATTCCTGAATCACATACAGTATTTAATGTTTATTGTTAATGCTGTTAAACACTGATGATAAATGAAACTAATAACAGAGGTTCAGTAGAAAGTCTGATGTGTTTGATCAACAGGACAAGTGTCATAATTCATAATCATCTGTGTTTGGTTCACTCTTGATCATTATATGAACATCAGAATAACAGCATCTGTTGATTGTGTCTCATCAGCTCCTGTCATTCTGGATCCAAACACTGCAAATCCATGGCTTGTCCTGACTGATGATCTGACCAGTGTGACAAACAGCAGGAACAAACAACCTTTTCCTGATAATCCAGAGAGATTTGACTTCTATCCCTGTGTTCTGGGTTCTGAGGGTTTTAACTCAGGAACACACTGCTGGGATGTGGAGGTTAAGAAGAGTCAGCGCTGGTGTCTTGGACTGACTACAGCATCAAACCAGAGAAAGGGGTGTGATTTCTTCAACTCTTGTGTCTGGAGTGTGGAGTTTCATCTGTCCGGACGGTATTTAGGTTCTGGTTTTCGTGTGAAACGGAAGATTGACCATGTGAGAGTGAATCTGGACTATGACAGAGGAACAGTGTCATTATCTGATCCTGTAACTAACACACATCTACACACATTCACAACCACCTTCACTCACACACTCTTTCCATTCTTCTATTGTTTTGACTCTCTGAGGATCTTACCTTAGTCAGTAAATGTTACTCCAGTAAGTCGAATTGCAAAAAAATATTTGGTGTGGTCAATTTCTTTTTACACAGTAAGTACAAAATTTGTCTCATTTTAAACAGGTTTTTCTTTAATTAAAAAATAGCTTTATTAAAATAAGCTGTTTTCCTTCTGGGGTCTGAAATGGAGATATTTTGGTCAATAATTGATCATTAACATTTTTTTGAATGTGTTTTTGTGCTGGCACCTTAGCTTGGCATGGATTAATAAATATGACAATAAAACTGCCAGTAGATGGCAGCAAGTCCCTGTTTTAATAAACAATTTATTGAATCATTCAAATCAAATGATTTCATTCAGTTAGAAATGAAACAAGTGAGTCTATCTGGACTATTGTTCACTGGCTATAGTACATTGCTTGTGCAATGAATATAAATCCATAACTCATGCAGGGTATTTTTTCTTTTATTGCTTGAATTATAAGGGAATTCTAACTGGATTATAATAGGCTTCATTACGCAGTGAATGCTTTTGGACTCTTAGGACTTGTTTTTGTTTTTTGCAAAGATGACATACTTGATAATGACAGCTCTTGTATCATCTCTCAGTCCCTTACAGTCACACATACAGCACAATAAGTCTTTAAATTCTAATTGAGGAAATATCCCGTTGTTGTCCTCTTTTTAAATAACTTCAAAAGTTACACTTGAACAATTTTTTATGAAAAACTTTGAAAACTTGATTTAGCTTGTGTGCATCGTGTTACAGGACAGAGGTCTGATTAATCAAACACCATTATTTAGTTTGTAAAAATGCATAGTTTAATTTAATAGGGATATTAGATTAGATTTAGAATAATCTAAAGGGAATGGTAAGGGGAGATGGTGGTTTTACAGAGGGGATGCTTTTTACAATTTATTTCAACCAGGGTGATGCCACCCCCTGTATCCTGCTCAATTCGAGCCCTGCTTGTAGATCTGGATCTTTTTCTGCTTTCATCATGTTTCCAATATGTAAGCCATTTGTCAGGGGTCAGCAAGTTTGGTATCTATCTATTTAATAAATTAATTGACTAGAAAGAACATAGTCAAAGGATAATTTAATAAATGAATTGTTAAAAATGCTACTAGAATTGCCTGTGACAGACTGCTTGAGTGTCTTTTGTAACTGGTAGTGAGCTGTCACTCCAGGGTATATACAGAAATCATGTTAAATTTAAATTTTAAGTTAAATATAATGCCTTTTAATGACAGTTTTAAGACTCTTTACATACATTCATTGCCACTTCCAGTTTAAGTGGTTACAAAGACAACACTTTAACTTACATTAACTATATATTGATTGCAGTGCTGGCCCATCCATCAGGCGAAACAGGCGGTCACCTAGGGCCCGCCTTAAGTGGAGGGTCCCGTGGTCGCAAGGTTGTCAGTTGGATAGGGATGGGACAATACATTGATTCCTGGATTAATTCTAAGATCTTCCGAATGCATTGCCGTTCTATTTGGAATCGATTCTGAGCTTAGATTTTATCAGCAGATGGCGCTCTAATCTAGTGTTTATCCACACACTCAAATGCTCATGAAAAAGAGTGCTGAAGAGAATGTGCGTTCGGCTGAGTCATGCAATTTAACCTCTGCTCAGAATGCTTTTATGACGCGAGATTATTGTAAACACAGGCCACTGTGAACACCCTTGTAATTCGCTTCAACCTTTTCAAATTGTATAAACGATTATTTTAGGTTCAAGTGCGTGTAAGGTTTCTGTGCCATCTGCTGTTCAAAACTAAACTCAGAATCGATTTGAGAAAAAATCGCGGTGTTCGGAAAATCTTGACTCGATTCTGAATCATTTCTCCATTCGCGTTGCAATGATGTATCGTCCCATCCCTACAATTGGATTTTTAGGTACGTTCGACTTGAAGTGGCGCTGCGCAGAAAGATCCGTGTTTAAAATCAAAGTACCGCAAGAGCTATAGAGCGCAGACAGCTCTGCATGCTTTCAACTCGCTCTCGCGGTATTTTAATGTCATACACGGTCAGTGTTCGCAGCGTAATTTCAAGCCACACGCACCTTTTGAACGATATGAAGATCGCAACTGGCGAGTAATTGTTTTCGTGTATTTTAGATGTGACCGGGCAGTGTACATGGAATCTTTTGTATTTCTTTTATTTCTGTGTATTTATTTTGATTATTCTAATTTGCATGATTTTTCGGCAGTTTTGTTACCGGATGATCAACGATTTATGTCTGTCTGGTGTTTTCTCATTTATCTTCAGGTGTGGTGTATTATTGTTTGTGTAATTTTATGTTCTTCATGTTTACAAAAGCATAACAAAAAAGAGGCTGAGTTCATAATCACGTCAAAGTCATGTGTTGATTGTAAAGTCTTCAGTTCAAGACAAGCTGTTGAGATGAATGGCCGTTTTGTTACCGGATGAGCAACAATTCATGTCTGTCTGGTGTTTTCTCATTTATCTTCAGTCTTTCTAGTAAATAAACTACATGGATGAACTCAGCAAACTGTCTGTGTGTGATCTTTTCCGGGAGAATTGAACATGAGAACCAGAAGGGGGTTACATTTGCATGGGTTTGAGTCTGTTTACAAACCATGCAGGGCCCGTATTCACAAAACATTTTGTCTCACCAATAAGTGTTTTCCTAAATAGCAGTACATGTTTTTAGTTAAGAGTTTTCTCTTAAAACCTATTCACAAAGCTGCTGAGACAAACTTTTACTAAGGAATAGAGAGAAGTCTTAAGCTAAGAGTAAGGGCATGGTTGACCTCGTTACTTCTGATGATGTCAGCAAGCTTACTAACTATGCACATAGTAATAATAATTTCACTCCTACAATAGCACAACTAAACTGTCTTAGTTTGTGATAACTCCTTATCGATGCAACATAATTCAGAAGGGTGGGAACAAAGCACAAGAGAATTAATAATTGAGTGACTAACCCAATGTAAAGTTAATTAGAACGAGAAACTCAAAAAAAGAATTAGACCAATACACAAAACAACTGACAAAGCTTAGTAAAGAGGGAAAATAAAGCTCTCTGAGCTAACGGGACAATGAGTTCACACAGTATGTTCAAAATATGTATTTGTAACATCAACTCTAATACCTGTCTGCAAACCATAGCTGTTTTGAACACTTCTCATGACAAACCCCTGAATGTGACAAGCAGTTTAGCTGAAACTCCAGACGCGGATAACATGACGCCACAGCCATTCAGAAGTGCAAAATTGCACTGCACTCCCCACGAAATGGCGAGTTTATAATGTAATTCATAAATATTAAACCTTTTTAACATTGTTAAAACTAAATATTGAGTGACTGACATCATCTTTTATATAGAAAACACTTGTTGGTTCACGGTTATAACATGTTTGCTTATTTATTTTCAAGATCTGAGGTAAACTATTTTTGCTTTCAGTATGGCTATAAATGTCAAGCAAAATGATATTCAAACTCACACTAGACACTTTTAGTATTGAATGAAGCACAGGGCTCATCGGATGCCCATTTCCACAAGTTGATATGATTCTTTAGGGACTTAACGAAAAGTCTATAATATACTTTGGTTAAAAATTCTCAATGCATTGCGTAAAACAACATCCTTTTTACCTTGTCAAAATGAGCTCTGCAAAATTTATCCTTTTCTGATCCAGGTTGCTTTAAATGTTAATGAGCTCTGCTCGCCCCGCCCCTCTCTTCTCTCCGTGCAGTGACAAGCTGTTTACTTGATTTGATTTGAAAAAGGGGATATTATTTTTACAGATTCATTAAAAATCTCCGCATGGATTTTTATCATTATAGGGTAGATTTGTGCATACACTGCCAACACACATTAATGTTCAAACAACATGTAAAAGTGAACTTAGCATCCGATGACCACTTTAAATGTGTCATAGTTTGTGTTGTTGTTGTAGCTGCAACATTGCAGAAATAGAAACCATTTCTAAAATAGAATTTTCATGTGATGCCATTCGGGCTATAGGACAAAAACTTATTTTATCACGTGTCGTGGCTTTGCGTAGTAGGCTATGGCAAGAACACAAGAAGTGCTAATACAAAGTTTCAAACATTGAATAGTACGTTAGAACATATTTGCATAAAAGCAGGATGCAGCTCAGGGAAGAGATGTGTTCAGTAGCATGGATAAACATATCTGAACATCCAATTTGTTTAACAGACAAGCATGCGTCAAAGTAAACTAGTTGAGGGAAAAAAAGAGGTCTGGCTGTGTTCTATATGACTCATTCAAATATTCAAATTTTTGACACATATTGCTCATTTGGGTGAGCACATAACATCATTTGTTTATTACTCTGAACACAAGCCTTTTTCACTGTTCTTCTTCATTTGTGTGTTTGCCCAAATATTTTCTGTTTGCTGGTCATTATTTGTGTGTTCATTTGAATGTGCTGTAGAGTGGAGAATCTGTACATTTAGGAAGAGTGGGGACGGTTGCAACGAGGGGCAGTTGCAACATGGCTTATTTCTTCAAGCAGGAATACAGTTATGAAATTAATACTGCACATGTTTTATTGGCCCCTCATCCTTACTGGAAGAAATCAGCCACATGTGACCATTCATTTGACAAAAAAAATAAAAAATAATAATAAAATAATAATAATAATAATAATACATTTTCTGAAATGTTTGTGTGATGCACATAACATTTTAATCAGTGTTTTATGAGCTTCTAATATTGTGTCAAGCTAATATACCAAGTTTTATTACAGCTATCAGTGTAAGTGTTGTCCCTTACCACAACATTGATTTAAAAGCTTGCCATATTCAATAGCTATCTCTCCTTTTTTATAGTTAAGTGAATAGGTTAAAAATCTGCTTGTTACTTGAGAATGTTTTTCTGTTTACTTTTCTTTGGTTTTATACAGCCAATTTACCTTATTGAAGATCCTGTCTGTACACAAATAAAATAATAATAAAAAAAACTGCAGAATGATATTTAAGAATGATTTAATTACATTTTAATAATTGTTTCAACTGTCCCCTGTCTGTTATCATATGTACACATGTTGCAGCAATGTGGGTGAGTAGAGACAGATGTGGCTTAATAGTTTTAAAATTTTGGCTTTCTAATACAAACAATCTCTGAGAAGCTTAAGGAAATGCTTGAAGTGTTGCAACCGTCCCCACTCTCTCCTACTGTATTTCCATAGCGGCTTTGCAGGAAAAATCCACCTCAGCATTTACACTTTCTATTCTTATCATTTGTTTGACGTGTTCTTTCAGCTTTGACACTGTCTGTGTACAGTAGTATGCTTCTGCACCCCAAAACACTATTTAAGATGCATTCTGTGTCCTGAAAATGCACTTCTTCATGACAACACCTGAGTTTAGCCTGTCTTAAAGAAGGCCTATCCACACCATAGAGCCACATGGAGCACTTATGGATGATGGACGCACTGTATAGGTAGGGTGACCACCTGTCCCACTTTGCGTTGTACAGCACAGCATTTTCACCCCTTGTCTCACACATCGCATATTGAGAAAATGTCCCATATTTTCATCAGTCTTTTTTTTATTAAGAAACGTTAATGCAATTTTCTCTTTTTAAGAAAGCGTATTTATTTATTCTTTTTGGGCATAGTTTCCGTGCAAAGAATGCACGGACCTCATCAAGTCATCTGGCACCACCGATGGAAATGGCCGAGCACACATGTAAAAATCTCTTCTCTCGTAGGTGGATTCTCTTAATTCTCAATAAAAAAAGATGCACTTTCTCTCGCTTCCATGTATGCGCTCAGAAACATTAATCAGCGCATATGACAACGGCTGCAATCAGTATTTACATAATGTATTTACCTCACATGTGTCCCACATTGTCCCGCAAAATCACATATATGTCCCGCAACAGATCTATTGGCGGGTGGTCACCCTATGAATAGGGCTACAAAGCTTGGAAGAGCCAGAATATTTTTTAATAAAGTCAGGTTGTGTTCGTCTGAAAGAAGAAAGTCATATACACCTAGGTTAGTAAGTGATAGGGTGCTTTCTTTGGTTACTCCTTTTTGTAACAATAGCTTTCAGTCAGAAGAAGATTGCATCAGGTGCTTCCCAGCCTTCCTTGAATGTTTCGACCCCTACCACAACACTCTCCAGTTGGTGGGTTGGCAGTGGTGGCAAAGTCACTGTCCATCTGCTCCTGGTTTCTAGCTTTCTTTCTCTCTCTTGCTCCATATCCAGACTGAAGTTTTTCAGCCTCCTCTCCCATCCTATGAGCAGCATGTTTTTTGCTCTTCTCGTCCATGCCTAAAGCTGATGCCATACTGATTTGGCAGGAAAGCCTCTACAACTTCTTTCCACAGGAAACAGCCATTCCTGCTGTCCTTTATCTTTACACTCCTAAATTAAAGGCTGATACTTCAAGGCTTTCCTCTTCTAAGCCTCCTCACAGACTTAGCACGACTCTGTATTGTGCCACCTTGAACTCCTCCACAACATATGACGGAGGACCCACCGAAAGACGGCAATGCCAGATGTCTAAACAACGTTAAAATTTGGTTGAAAAGTGAAAGGTGAAAAGATGTCTATAAAAAGATGCCCAAATTACGTCTAAATGCGGTTGTAAAGTGAAAGTTAAAAAGAAATCTTTTTCAGGCCAAATTTCAACTGTAAATTCATGATTATATTTACATTCATAATTATCAAAATAAGACAATTCACAAAAGAGTACCAAAAGATTTATTGACACATTAAATGTATCTTTAATGTAAAATAACACTTTCTTGATCACATTTTGAGCCTGCATTTGACCAAACATACTATAAAAACAGTAACATTATGAAATCTAACTACCAAAAATGGTTGCTTTGCATATGAATACATTGTGAAACATAATTTAATCCTGTGAACTAAATTGTCAGCATAATTACCCCAGTCTTCAGTGTCACATGATCCTTCAGAAATCATTCTAATATGATTTGCTGCTCAAGAAACTTTTCTGATTTTCATCATGATGGTAAACAGTTGTGCTGCCCAGTATTTTTGTGGAAACCATTTTTTTTTTTTTTTTTTTAGTATTTTTTGAATTAAACTTTCAAAAGAGCAGTATTTATTTGAAACTGATTTTTCAAATCAATAACCTTTAAAATATTGAAAAATATTCATAAAACAGAACAATGACCAATTATGACCACATATGAACATATTTCTCCCAACAATGTAAATTTTGTCATTAAAGGAGAAGTCCATTTCCAGAACAACAATTCACAAATAATATACTCACCCCCTTGTCATTCAAGATGTTCATGTCTTTCTGTCTTCACTTGTAAAGAAATTATGGTTTTTGAGGAAAACATTTTAGGATTTTTCTCCATATAATGGACTTCATTGGTGCCCCGATTTTGAACTTCCAAAATGTAGTTTAAATGCAGCTTCAAAGGCTCTAAATGATCCCAGCCGAGGAAGAAGTGTCTTATCCAGAGAAACGATTGGCTCTAGGAAGCGCATTCACGTACTATTGAATCAGGTCGAAAGGTCACGCGAAACCACAGCCCCGGTGTTTACAAAGCCAATGTGCAAAGACTAAGAAAGTGCAAGTAAGTTAAACGCTGTTTACAAACAAAAAGGTACAATGATGTCGGATGATTCTGAAGTTGTAGGAGAAAATAACACAGAGTTTTTTGACATACTCTACCTTTCTGAGCCGGAGTACACAGACAATGAACTTGTGGTGATTCAAAGACGTGATACGTAGTAGTGACGGGAAGTTTGGATCATTTTACCGTCTCGGACCTTTGAGTCTCATTCAGCAAAATGAATTAATCTTTTTTCGAGTCATTTCGTTAATTTTAGCAAAATCAGCATCACGTGACAGCCCCATCAGATGAACGAACCACTTGAAAAACCCAAAGACTTGAAGCAGGTGAACTAATTCCAGTACAGAACCTAATAAGATGTTGCGCATGCGCAACTGAACAAATCACTCCCCGAGACGACTCGTTCTTCCCGAGTCACATTAAAGATTGGTTCAAAATGTATGAATCGTTCAAGAACGACCCATGGACGTGCATCCGAGAGCCTGTGCTACGTGAGATTTTGTGCTTAAAAAGTATACAAATTTTTATTTTTCGAAAACAATGACCAATCGTTTCACTAAATAAGACCCTTCTTCCTCGGCTGGGATCATTTAGAGCTTTTGAAGCTGCATTTAAACTACATTTCAATCGGGGCACCAATGAAGTCCATTATATGCAGAAAAATCCTGAAACGTTTTCCTCAAAAAACATAATTTCTTCATGACTGAAGACAGAAAGACATGAACATCTTGGATGACAAGGGGGTGAGTACATTATTTGTGAATTGTTGTTCTGGAAGTGGATCTCTCCTTTAATTACTTACCATGACCTTATCATGATGCTCCAATACCCTTTTGTGCAGAACACAAATTAAGATATTTTTAACAGATGCCTTGTGTGTTCAAAAAACAGCAACAAAAAAAAAAAAAACAATTAATTATTAATTATTATATTATAATTATGTATCTCCAATGCATATTCACAAAAGCACCGTAAGATGGCCAGCTGTCATGCCAACACAACACTGATGCATTGTGATGCTCTCTTGAAAATGTTATTTTGTGAATAAAAATGAAATGTTTTTCGTGCACACAAAGCATTCACATCACTTCAGAAATTGAGGTTAAACAACTGGAGTCACATGGATTACTTTAATGATGTATTTACTAACTTTCTGAAGCTTGAAAGTGGTAGCTGCATAAACTGTGAAATGGAGGGACAAAAATTTCTCAGATTTTAATAAAAAGATCTACATTAAAGTTTCAAAGGTGAACAGAAGTCTTATAGGTCTGGAACAACATGAATGTGAGTGATGACATTTTTTTTTTTTGGTTTAGTTAACACATTAGGTAAATCAGTTCCCTCAGTGGCATCAGTAGATTGCTGCCTGGTCTCTGATCTTCTGGTTCTTCTGCTCCTTTCACCACCCCAATCCTGGATTATTGAGCCACAAAAGAAGTTTGCACTTTGTATGCTTTAGCCTGGCTTTTTTTCTCTAGCATCTAAAGTGTGAAAGAAAACAATAACCAAAATGTAAATGTAAAACAAAAAACAAACAAAAACAAAACAATGGTTGTCCAAAATGTTAAGTATACACTTGAGTTTTCCCTACAGTTGGGGCATTTCCACCTCAGGACGCAAAACAGTGGGAACTGACTTAAAACATGAGAACAATTTTCTAGTATTTTCAACAGTTTTATGTTGACGGGCCGACTTGATTTAGCCCAAATAATAACATCCAAATGACATGTGAGGGTAGGGGAGATATACATCCCGTTGGGATTGCCTTCTGAAGAAACTGTCATTTGGTTGTCCACTGGGCTGATGTTAACCTCGGTTTAATCCTCCTTAGATAGCTGATGATCAGTTCTTGAATATTAACTGGGATGTAGTAATGGTCGAATCTGAGCTGGATGAGATCATGAGGAATAGATCCATAAGCATCCGCTAGATCCAACCAGACCACTGTTAAAATGGCCTTTCTTCTGTTTGGCCTCTCGGATCAACTGGCTGATCATTGATGTGTGTTCCAGACAGCCTAAAAAGCCCGGGACACCTCCTTTCTGAATGGAAGTACTGACATAATTATTCTGCATTATATTAGACCTACAGTTACAGCATGAAATACTATTTAAAGCTATAACAATTTACAATAAGTGTGGGATATAAACTCAAAGAGAGAATGGCAAGTTTATTTTTCTTATTAAAATTGTGAGACATAATCTCAAAATTGTGAAACTGAAGTCAGAATTTTGAAATATAAACTCAAATGTACTTTTTTTATTCTTTTATTCCATGGCTTTCATTGACTGTGACTTGACAGCTGTCATTTTCTGGAACCAGATAGGCTTTGCCTGCAATAAAACGTCATCACTTTTTGCAAAGACTGAATTAGTGAATTAAAAGTGCATGTGGAAAACATTACAAATAATGAAAATGTAAACGGGGTTTCCAATTCCTTTTTACTAAACATTTGTGTGAATCATGTATCATGCAATTCTGACTTTATAACTCACAATTGTGAGTGTATATTTTGCAATTCAGAGAAATGCATTTTTAAATTATAGTTATGGTATATGGTTTATACTGTTAATTAGAATAGCGTACAACAACAACAACAAAAACATCATCTGGAACATGTCATGTCTGCTATAAATTTGCTATCTCTTTGCATCTCTCTGTACAGTATATAAACAAAAGAATTAATATTTGTAATCTTGTAATCTTACAAATGAGGAGAACAACACAGCAATAACACAAGAAATGCTAATACAAATGTTTCAAACATTGGATATTACGTTAGAACATGGAGGAATATCAGAAATTGTAAAAGCATAGATTTGCATAAAAGCAGGATGCAGCTCACGGAAGAGATGTGTTTAGTAGCATGGATAAACATCTGAACATCTGATTTGTTTAACAAACAAGGATGCATCAAAGAATCTGTTCTATAAAGGTAAACTAGTTGAGGGGAAAAAAGAGGCCTGCCTGTGTTCTAAATGACTCATTCAAATATTAACATTTGGTAACACTTTACAATAACGTTCAGTAGTAAGTCATTTTTTTTAAAATGATTAGTTAATTATTAACTAATTACTTGTAAATGAATTAATAAAACATACACAAATTGTTAGCATATCACTTAGTAATCTTTTATAAATGTTATGTAAATGATTATTTCATCATTAACTAATTGCTTATAAATGGCTTACAACTGAATGTTATTATAAAGTGTTACCTAACATTTTTGACAGTGGTTTCATGGTGAGCACATAACATCATTTGTTTATTACTCTGAACAAAAGCCCTTTTCACTGTTCAAAAGCATTTTTCACAAACGTTCAGAAACTAGTTTGTATTTGACAAATATTGTACTTAATTTACTTCATCTGTGATAAAGTATGTAATCACCATGTCTGTGGTGGTGCTTCAAGTCGAACACACCTATTTCCTTTTTTGGTACTAGATTCGACTCGGTGGACAACTGGATATCACCAACTGTCACTGCAGTGCGAATCAAGAGCTGTTGGAGACTGGGTGAGAGTGAGAGAGAGAGAGAGAGCTGCTGGAGCGGTGAGTGTCAATCAGAACGCTTGTATTTTTGTCGACTTTCTGACTGTATGCAGTTTTGAGTCATGTTGCGTTTTCGTGTGATCCATAAACTGTGACATAGATCGAGGGACATTCGTTTATTCCTGTGAATCACACGTGAGTGCATGTGTTATAGTGAACTGAAAGTTAGTTTTGCACAGAGTTATTTTATTTGAAGTATTTTCGGAGAGTCCAGGATTGCTGCACATTTTTTAAAAGTCATATATAAGACCTTAAGAAATAAAAATGAGGCTACTGTAAGTTAGGGGTGTGCTATACTGACAAAATTAAAAACTGATATTTTCACAGCTATTCTTGATAACAATAATGGCATATTTACACACAGAAAAAACTTACTAGAGAAGTGTGATATCATATACCTCTGTAAATAAATACAATTTGAGTTCACGTCTTGCACACTTTAATGCTCTCTGAATGGAAACACTCGTTTCGAACTGGAATCATGGCGCGTGGACTAAGATTGGGAAATGCTGTGATAAGGCAAGAAGTGGGACCCGTGTAAATATCAGATAAACTTTCCAGCATTTAAGAGAACTAAAGGGGTGGGAAGGCCTGCGATCAGATGCCGAGGTTGCTTTGTTTCTTTTCGATAGGTGAGTAACACTGGGTTTGCTTTGCTTCACAGAACTAATATATGCTGGCTTTTGCTTGAATTTGCTCATGTGTCATGTTCGCTTGTTTGTTCATCTGCAATCAGTGGCTGGCACAGCAGATTGCGCCATAATCATTGCCTGGGTTGCATAAGTATGTGTGGGAAGGAGCTATCAAAATAAGGGCAACACCCTTATGGGGTAGGGGACTGTTTGTTTTTGGTGATTTCAAATATCAACACTGGCTACCAGAAATCACTTAATTAAAAAAGGTATTATAATGTTTGCCTTTCTACTAATAATATAAAAGCAATCATTATAATGTTTTTTTTTTTTGTTTTTGTATAAATTGTAATTCATTTGTTTTACAGTTCTAATTGATTATTAGACAGACTTCCATTAAACAACAACAGCTTTCACTGTCAAAATAAAAGTCCTGCCTCAAGCTCATCGGCCAAACAGAAAAACGTATTGCCCGATGCCAATATTTGGCAAATCGGTCGACCACTAATAAAAAATACAGTGATCCATTTTTTGTACATGTTTGTTCACAGTGCATTAACTATTATTAACAAATACAACTTTTGATATGAATGTTGTACAAGTAAATGCTGAAATTAGGGCTGCCCTCAACTAAAGATTTTTCTGGTTGACTAGTAGTCATTCATTTTAAGCATTAGTCTAATCACACATTTATTAATAAACCATTTAAATCATAATAATGAGCCTTTAAATGCCTACATAGAATAGTAAGCGCTCAAGTGGACGCATAAAGCTTGTTACAGCACACCAGCAGAAGTACTGATTGTGTCAGGGAACATCAGTAAAGAAGCTGCATTAATATTTTACATTTTTTTATTGATAAACTAGTGCTTTCTTTGTTTTTGGATTAAGAGATAAAGTCAGCGACTTGTATTGCGACAGGTATTGGTGTGAACTGCTGTTGTTGAGTAATCATCAGTCAAAATGTTTCCCCCATTGCAAGCCTGTGCGGTTTCTAAACTGTCTAAACTGTTTCTAAGCTGCTCTCACGATTGACTTTTGCTTTCAAAGAGTAGGGCCCAAGCTCATTTCACTTTTAGGTCTCAAAGGGTTACCTACTAATTTTCCACTATGAGGGAAAATTCACTTTTTGTATCACTTTTCTAGATTCTGCACACAAGCGAAGAAAGAGAGACGGACAAAAACAAACTACGTGAGACACAATGGCATCTGAGGGCAAAGGTTAGTGTAAATTAAATGACCTAATATGATACTTTACACTGTAATTAATCTTTTGATTTTAGTAAACTAAATTTAAACTGTTTATCTAATTGATTTATTCAATGTATTTGAAAAAACAAATTGAGTTCTTTCCACTTTCAGTCAAGCCCCCCCCAAAAAAAACCCAGCTATGCTATGTGCAGCTGGTTTACTGAGAATTTAATTGTATGCATTTTCCCCCCTGCATTGATAGAGACAGAGCAGCATGCGTCATAATCTGAAAACCATGCCCGCCCACAAAAAAGTAGAGCACAACGTGTGATATTACTCTGAGAACTACAGCCACTGGAGGCAACCACTCCCGCCCCAAAAAAAAAAAAAAAAACCTAACCCTAACCCTAACTGAAACAGGTTTCAATCAATAAATTAACTAGAAATGGAGGTTCCATCAGCAAAAATTATTTGAATGCTAGATCGAGTAAAAGAAGACCTTTACAAGTTCAGGTTACCTCCTCTTTTTACATGTATGCTGTAGTGTATGCTGATAAAATGTACAACTGAAAAGAAACGATACACTTGTGATTGCCCAGTTATTACTCTGTCAGTGCTTTGGGGAAATGATATAGGAAACAAAATGCCAAATGACAGCATGAAACTGTACACAACACACAGAAGCAGGAGACTGGAACAATGTTTTTTAACTGAGGATGAAATAGTAGAATACTGGAAGCATTTACAAATGAAGAGCTGCAGCTAATGACATGAATTGTTTGACAGGTGATTCAGATGATCTGAGGATAGTTCTACTGGGAGTTTCTGGTGCTGGAAAGAGTTCAATAGGAAATGCAATACTGGGTCGAGAGGCGTTTAAAGAAAGCAGAACCAGAGAGAGTGAGATACAGACAGGAAGAATAGAAGACAGAAACATCTCCATCATTGACACTCCAGGATTCTTCAACACTCACCTGACTGATGAAGAGCTGCAGGAGCAGATGATGAAGAGTCTGGATCTCTGTGATCCTGGTTCTGATGTGTTCCTGCTCGTCATCAACCTGGAGACCTTTGAAGAAGACGAAAGGAACATTGTTGAGAAAATAGAGGAGATCTTTAGTGTTCGAGCTTTAAAGATCACCATGGTGCTGTTCATTGGAAGAGAACTAATGTCAAAGAAAGAATGGAAGAATTTTAAATTTGGTGAAAAATTTGAGGACCTAGTCAGTAAATGTAGAGCATATCATGAGATCAATCGTAATGATGAGAGTAATCAAATTTGCATCAAAAACCTTTTAAATAAGATTGAAGAACTCATCAAACAGAATGATGAGCAGCACTTTAAGAGCAAAGTTGACTCAGTGTCTCAAAAAAGGAAAACAAAAGAAAAGAAAAAACAAGTAGAAAACAGCAGAATAAAAGAGCAAGAGAAAGGGAGACAAGAACAAGCAATGCTGGAGACTTTTGAAATTAACAGTACAATGGAAGAAGGAGCAACTCTGTTTGAACCTGAAGAGTTTCAACTAAGAAAGACAACAACCAACGTATGTGAAGATACAGTTCTACAAGGTATGATTTCATTATATAGACTCTCACATGAAAGAATGGGAGAGGACAATGAAGTCAAAACACAGGAAGACCACTGGAAAATGAGGCAGAAGAAAGGACAGACAACAGAAGAAAAACATCTAACTCAAGCAGATGAGAACTTTAAATTAAACAATTTTACTTTATTTACAAATGTTGTGAAACCTTCCTAAAAAACTCTAAACACAATAGTGAATGGTGAGCGGTTGTGCTACAGATTTTTTTTTTTTTTTTACCTATAAAACTTTGCAATGTCAGTAATACATTTTCTTTAAGTCCATTGTGTTGTGATAGTTGTTCATGAACGGAACAGTTAAGCTGAGCACTACTTTAAAAAAAAAAAAAATCCTAATAATGTTTTGTTTTTCCAACTTCTGCATGTTTCAGCTCTTACCTACAGAACATTATATTTAGGAGTAGCTTATCTTATCAGGGAACAACACTAAGGATTTTTTTTCTACTGGCCCGGTAGAAAATAATAATAATAATAATAATAATAATAATAATAATAATAATAATAATAGTTGCTGCTATCATTGTTTTTGACTCATGTTATTTATTGTTTTTTTTTAATAAATACATTTATAAGACACCAAAATTGTACATACCAGTTAAAATTGTCCACTTTTCGATTCCAATTTCAATATCACACGTAAACCTACTAGCCTAACTAAAGTTCGGTTTTGTTCAAAAGTTTGTTTGGATTTATTTGTTCAAAAATTATTTTATTATTAATATTTTATTACAATGAAAAGATGCTTTAGGGAAAAACAACAGACAGACTGAAAAGTGCAAACTCAGGCTGCATCCGAAAATGCTCTAAAATGCTGCCTTCAGAGGGAGCATTCCAAGGCAGAAAGGCATCAAGGCACCTCCGAATACAAATTCAATTTCACTTCTGATCAAATTTTGAAGGCAGCATAGATGTATCCTTCGATGCCTTATATATCCCACAATTCTTTGCATTCCATTCCGGGACGGTTGAGCTAAAAAAATACAGATGGTTTCTTAAAGTTGCATTTGGTGGTCAGTTTGTATGTAAATGTATATTTCTTACTTTTTGCACTTTTGATGTTATTTCTAGCAAGAAATCAATATTATAATCGTAAAACTAATTGTAAAAAGGAGCATTGTGACATGTAGGCTGTTTGTCCGTCACAGACGGACTCTCTGTGATCACTTACAATTTTTAATTAATAATTCTTAAAACAGCCTGCAAATGATAAACAAACAGTTGACAAATTCGTCAACTGTTCCGAGCGCCTTTGCATTTTGTTACAGTCATTCACATTTTCACAGATTCTGCAAGCAGTTCCCAAACTTTCGCATGCCACTTTACAAGTCTACTAAAACTATTTTTTAAAGCACACATTTAAGAAATACACTATAAAAGTCCTCAGTATATTTTTGCAGTAGTATACTTTATTTTTAATGCAGTATTTAGTATACTTTTTTAAATGCACTCACATACTACTGAAGTAGAATGTGGTTTTAGAGATGGTGATGTGTTTAAGAAATATTACATACTGAGAATTATTACATAAAATTTCACTCATAGTTCTGTAAGAACAGTATTGCAGCATGAGGGTCTGTTTACACCAAGAATGATCAAGATAACTATAAAGATAACCATGTTAGTGTCCACACCAGTGGACGATATCGTCTGTTTATTCTAAGCGTCTGCCACTTTAAATTCTTGGGCTCCTTATAGCAGGACTAATTCTGAGTGGATGTCAATGTTTTATTGTACATTAGCTGGTAAGAAAGTTGCTCTAAAAGTGATTCCAAGAATATTGTTTCTCTGTCCCTTTTATTGTTTTATTTGTGGTGTGGATTCTACTGTTCTTTAATAATGAGAATGATGTTATGATGTTATCTTTATAGTTATTGTCCCTGGTGTCAACCACCCTTTAGTGTATTAACACAGAGTTTTATTCCTTTTTACTTTACAGCATATGTTATTGTTTGCATATTTCCTCAGCACTGCACATTTTGCGTGTCTATATCTGACACACCAATTTCAGGTCCTGGAGTTTCTTCTAATGAGCTCATGAGTAGAATCAGGTGTGTTTGATTAGGGAGACACACAAAATGTGCAGTGTTGGGGGGCGCCCAGGACCAGGGTTGAGAAACACTGTTCTAGAGCATTCAAAAGAGCACTATTTAAAAAGCCTTATCGATTACTTACAATTGTTGATTATGGATGTTGAATGTTGATAATGTGGTATGAACTGTTCTTAATATATGTGTGTTTTCTCCCCGTTTGTCAGGAGGAAGTCAATATTGGCAGTGTGTTTTGGGCTCATTTGTGTTCTTCTGCTGGTCGTCACACTGCAGCATATCATCTTCACAGCAGAGAGAGACTTTACTGAGTTTCTTCAAAGTCCCTTTCAAGGTAAGTATGTTCACTCGGTGGCCATATTTGCAAGGCCGGTGGGCAGCTCTTAATCTAAATGAACAGGGGAATCCAGAAATCTCAAAAACAGCTGTCTGGAATTGCAATTAACCTACATATTTCAAATCAGCAACAAATTCTGAATGAACTGTCCCATTAATGTTATTTTTTATGCTTAAATAGCATTTAAAAACTTATTTTACAGGCTAGACCAGCCATTGCGCAACATACCACTCTACCCTCAGGTTTATATGGGAACCAGAGCTTCTAACAACCACGGCAGAGATTCAGTGGGGCTCATTCATGAAACATGAGAAGAATGAATTTTTGTGTAAATCGTTGTAAAGCCGTTTTGACGGAAACTTCCAAATTCATGAAAATGCTCGTATTTTTAAAATGTTAGTTGGTATGAAAGAAATATCTGCCTGCTCCCTGCCACGTGTAAATGGTACGTATAACGTTCTTTTTGGCAAACTGATGACACAAAATTTTGATGCACTGGCATAATAATTACAAGTTCAGTTGCCCTTACCCTCTTTTTGATAACTGTAAAACAATGTGGCGGAACAGCAATGAGTGTGCACAAGTGCCCTGTTTACGAATGATTGGAATTCATTAACATACAAGTTTAACTATCAAATTGGACATTTATGAAGCGTTTGTGAATCTGGAGGAGAATTTTTGGGAAGGTCTGTTTTATGCGCAGATACCTCAGAATTTACTCATTTTTCCATTGATGTATGGTATGTAAGAATAGGATAATATTTGGCCAAGATACAACTATTTGAAAATCTGGAATCTGAGGGTGCAAAAAAATCTAAATATTGAGAAAATCACCTTTAAATTTGTCCAAAGGAAGTTCTTAACAATGCATATTATTAATCAAATTTTTATATATTTACTGTAGGAAATTTACAAAATATCTTCATGGAACATGATCTTTATTTAATATCCTAATGATTTTTGGCATAAAATAAAAATCAATAATTTTGACCCACACAATGTAGTTTTTGCTATTGCTACAAATATACCCCAGCGACTTAAGACTGGTTTTGCGGTCCAGGGTCACATATAGTTGCGCAGGTTTCATGAATGAGGCCCAATGACTTTACCAATTAGTGACTGGCTTTTTCATTTAGAAGGTGCGACTATTACGGCATATTGCGTGTTGTAGTTTCTCCCAATCATAAGTATGAGAGAGAACCATCTTTGTATTTCTATAATATTTGGGCAATATTTGGGCATTTAACGTGTTTTAAAATGTAAAAACACGTTAAATGACCACTACATACAGTAGATGGTACAGAAGAGCATTTTTTTGCATGCATTAGCCATTTGCACTCCCTAAAATAGTTTTTACCCCCGTACATGTTGCTTTTAAATTTGTTTTTAGATATTATTCACTATTATAGCATTAAAAAAAAAAAAAAAAAAAAAAAAAAAAAATGTGTGTTTTGTCACTTTGTAATTAAGTGTGAAGTATATGAATGTTTAGGTTTTTTGTTTTTTTTTTCTGGTCACCAAATGCTTCCAATTTCCCTCATTAAATTGGAATTAACAAACATTTTCTCTATTGAAACCTTAAATAGTACATTAATAGTAATACAAATATTAAATAAATTATAAATTATTATATTTTAAATGATAATACATGTATCATAAGTATTGCAAATAGTATTTATCACCAAAAATATCCTCAAAATATTAACTAAATATGACTGAACAAAATATAGTTAATTTAGTTAATTAATAAAAAGTTACACTTAAGGTGTTTGGTCACGTTTGACTACCAACGAGTGTAAGAACAGGCAATGTTGTCTCTTTATCTCTCCCCCAGAATTAAACGCTACTGTAAAGCACCGTCAGCACAGTAATAAATGCACAATCAATGCACATTATGCATCAGTATTTACCAAAAATTGTTGCAAATAGTGAAACTGCTGTGTATCCTACTTAAACCCATTTAAATATGTTGACAGCACAGAGTTTATTGGAACAGGAAAGGAAAGGAGGTGACTTGGTGACCCATACTTGCAATGTGTGCTCTGCATTTCATCCATCCAAGTGCACACACACAGCAATGAGCAGTAAACAAACACACACACTGTGAACACACACCCAGAGCAGGGGGCAACCAGAGCAGTGGGAGCTGTTGGGGTTCAGTGCCTTGCTCAAGGGTCTCACCTCAGTCATGTTATTGAGGGTGGACAGAGTGCTGAATATTCACTCCCCCCACCTACAGTGCCTGCTGGACCTGAGATTCAAGCCCACAACCTTTGGGTTACAAGTCCCACTGCCCCTTCATGAGAGCTTCATGAACTACTTGACCGCGTGGCGGCAAGATCAAAGCATGTTTCAGTGGCTCTGGTATGATCATATCAATTGTAGGAATATCTGCATGTATATTACTAACATATTGGCTGTGATAGATCATTGTAGCTTCTGTGTACTTGCCTGTGCGTAATCAAACATTTGTGACAGTTTTGTTTTTGTTCTGTATCCGGTGCTCTGCTGCTACACTGGAGCGCATTCACCACCAACTGGACAGGGGATTACAGCTACAGTCACCCTCAGTGCAATCTGTCAAAATGACAGACAGCCTTAAGATTTTTCCGTCACTGAAAAAATTCTGTCAGTGACGGACAGTTTTTTGGTTAACGCGACCTCTGGTTTACACATACAAGAAATTTGTTTTAGAGTCTTCTGAGGTCAGCTTTGGTAGCTGAGCCAGACAGTTACTGAAGTGCAGAGTACGGATTCAATGATGGCCGAGTACAATTGCATCAGCAGCTCCTGTGGCAGGTTGGATTTCCTCAGCTGGTGAAGAAAGTACAATTTCTGCTGGGCTTATTTAACAAAGGAGTCAATGTGAATGTCACACTTCAGGTCCTGAGAGATGGTGTTGCCCAGGAACCTGAATGTCTCCACTGTTGTTACAGTGCTGTCCATGATGGAGAGTGGGGGGAGAGCAGGAGGGTTTTTCCTGAAGTCCATAATCATCTCCAGATTGTTAAGACTGCACCAGACAGCCAGCTCTTTAACCTCCTGTCTGTAAAGAGACTTGTCACTGTCCTGAATGAGGCAAATGAGTGTGGTGTTGACTGCAAACTTAAAGTTTGCAAACTTATAAACATATAAAGGAAAGAATCTGTCGGTTTTTATTTTATTTTTAAAATTTATTTTAATGTTTTGTGTGTGGGATGTCTGTAATTAGTTAACTAGAGAAGTGATCTATTCTTAACATCATGTTTTCCTTATCCTTGTAGTTCAATGGCTGAAATGACTCATTCTTTAAGAAAATGTAAGTTTGCCTATTGTTTGTTCAAGAAATCATTCACTAAAAATCTCATTAATTACTCAACCTTATGCTGTCTTAAACTCATAGGACTTCCTCTTGGAGGACAAATGAAGATATTGTCCTGGAGAACTGATGTCTGTTTTGCCCATATGGAAAACCAGTGGGAACCAAACCTTCGAGCTCCAAAAGGAACATAAAGGTATGATTAATTACCAGTAATTTTGTCTGATATCAAAATATCAGACCAAAGAACCACAAATTAGAACCTGGAATTGCAAAATGCAAAATTGTTTTCACTTAAATTAAATCAATTCAGAAAACTGGCTAAACCATGTGATTAATTACCTTTATCCTCCATTTACTGTATATCTGTTGGTATTAAAGTTTGGTCCCCATTTTCTTTTGCATTGTAGGGACAAACAGACATCTCATTT
Source organism: Labeo rohita (assembly GCF_022985175.1). Lineage (NCBI taxonomy): Eukaryota > Metazoa > Chordata > Actinopteri > Cypriniformes > Cyprinidae > Labeo > Labeo rohita. The sequence goes on from NC_066871.1 coordinate 47,966,411, forward strand.
CCATTAAATATAATCTATCGCATCATCAGAGTTTAAATCAGCATGCGGGTAAGTAAATAGGAAAATTATCAGTTTTGAATTCTACTCTGAGTAAAATAGTTTTATTGCCTCTGTAGAATATTGCAGCAAGTAGCACATTAGTTTTTTTGTTGTTGTTGGTCATTTTAAATTGTTTTCTTTACTAATAGATGTCTGCCACTCCTTCCGACCTTGAGAAAATGGGTAACTTGCCTGTGACTCCTAGCTTGATCCTTCTTGGTAAGTATATGTCTGAATTTTGTTTCACTAAAACGAAGCTACTACATTAGTTTCTATGACTTGTGCAGTGAATTCCGAGGCTTCAGTCAAAGGAGAACTCCACTTCCAGAACAACAATTTAGCCCTTTAAAGCTGCATTGAAACTACATTTTGGAAGTTCAAAATCGGGGCACCAATCAAGTCCATTATATGGAGAAAAATCCTGAAATACTTTCCTTAAAAAACATAATTTCTTTACGACTGAAGACAGAAAGACATGAACATCTTGGATGACAAGGTGGTGAGCAAATTATTTGTGAATTGTTGTTCTGGAAGTGGACTTCTTTAATTATCGACTAGTTTTTAATTCAATTCAATTCAATTCAATTCAGATTTATTTGTATAGCGCTTTTCACGATGCATATCGTTGCAAAGCAGCTTTACACCAAATTGACATTTTTACAATATATGTAGTAGTTATACACAAATTATACACAAGAATATGTTCTGAAGCTTTTCTCCTCTTATTTTTCAGATACTTTATTGGAATAAATCCAGAAAAGTGGATCAAAGCTGCATGGAAAAAAAGATGTGTCTGAGGTAACTGGAAAAACTGCAGAAGAAGACCCAAGATGATGAAGAAAAACATCAGTCCAGAAGTATCTTATCCTTAACTCAACCTTATGCTGTCTCAAACCAGACTTTCTCTTAGAGGACAAATTAAGATATTGTGATAGAGAAATGTTTGCCCATACAATGGAAGATAAATGGGAACCAAACATTTGAGCTCCAAAAGGAACATAAAGACACTAGTCATTTCATCTGATATCTTTTATAAACCATTTGTATATATATATATATATATATATATATAACATTAGCTGGTGTTCACTGAAGTCTAATTTGAGAGTACATTTGTATTTTATGAATAAATAAAGACTTTATGCATGTTTGTATGTTTGTATGTATGCATGCCTGTTTTAGGGAATATTGTAAAAGTTTAGCTAGTGTTATATCAGAAGAAAATAACAAAACATTACTGGACTTTGTTCTTTTTTGTAATAGTTAAATAGAAAATGCAGGGTATAATATGCACTGAAAATTGAGATCATGGAGTTATGAGTAGTATGTATTTTAACAGATATATGCTGCTAAATTACAGTTGTATACTGAAGATGACAAAACTGCATTTTGCCGTTAATTTCAAAAACAGTAGCCCACTGTATTTTTACAGTAAGATGTTGGCAACCACAGCTGCCAGTAGATTACCGTTTTTTTTTTTTACAGGGAAATTTTTTACAGTGAAGGAACAGTACAGTGTGCCTCCCATCCAATAAATCACAATAGTTTTGTTACTTTTGATATGAAAAACAGCTGCAGGCACCATTTTCTGGTGAGACAAAGGAATTTGTTCAGCACAACCCTCACAGTGGATTATGATTATTCTCTAGAAGGAACAGTATGGTTTCCCATCACCAATAAAAAGACTGTTTTGTTAAACAGTGCAGCTGCAGGCACCATTTTCTGGTGAGACAAAGGAATTTATTTAGCCAACCACTCAGAAAATTACGATTATTCTCTAAACAAAATAAATAAAGTTTCAGAAAGAAAAATAAATGTTTATTTTTACTAAATGTCCCTATATCATAATATTGACTTAAGTGCATTTATGACTACAGCCACAGGCAATGCAGAAACCTGTAGCTCCCCTTTTAACTTCACTTCATCTTTTAAAACAAATTGAGAAAACTTGATCTTCTGTTTTAGTATAAACTTTTGTCACAATGAAATATATGTAATATTTACAGTTTAATGGGACTTAATAATACTTAATAATTGCAGTTTAATGGAACTAAATGAAGTACATTTAGTAAAATATTCATTACGTACATTACGGAAATTAACCATGATTTTTCTACAAATAAAACCATTAAACCATGATCTCTAAAGTTAAACCATGGTAACCACAAATTAACCATAGTTTTACCAAGGTATTTGTAGTAAAACTGTGGTAATCAGTATGCCAAAAAATAAATAAAAAATATAAATAAATAAAATTACCAAGTCACATTTATTTCTATATAGATTTTTCTACAATGCATATTGTTTCAAAGCAACTCTACATTAATAAATGGGAAAATATCAGCGTCAGTGTTGCAACAGATAAATTCAGTTTTAATGTCAGATGTAAAGCAGATCTACAGAAGACAATATATTATTCAGATTACACAGTTAAACAGTTCCAAATGAAGCCAAAGTAAATTAGTAAATAATAGAAATCCTTCACCTGCTCATGTAAAATCTTGGCTTTACTGACATCTAATGAAGAAATTGAGCAACTCCGTGAAAAGCTCCATTACAAGTGACAGATATATTCATTATCAGCGTATTTATTCAAAATAATAAAGCCTGTAGATAATTGCTTCCAGGAAGACATGTGTTGGTGTCTTGTGTTTATTTGATCATTATTTTCTCAATTAAGCTGTGGTCAATCACATGATAATTCAGCATTTGCTAAAATAGTGCTGGTCTATCTATGCATTTCTCATGGATCCAGATGAAATTCTTGTTAGGGCTGCACAACTGTCAGCTGCACATCTCCTCTGATGTCCAAAAAATCAATCTCCTTCAGGTCAGTGAAGCGATGCTTGTAAGTGTGAGCTTTCTCACCATTAACAAACACCTCGTATTGATGCGGACCGCAAATAATGGTAATCTGAAATGCACATAAAAGACAAAAATGTAAAACCATTCACACTTTAAATGCAGATATTATCTATAAGGGAACCAAGAGAACCAAGTTTGGTCTTGCTGGAATAGATATGCTATACTGCT